>NW_025783143.1:0-30723 GCF_021130785.1 Homalodisca vitripennis | reverse complement strand
CTTGCAGGTCTATGTTCAAAAACATTATAACATATAATACACACTTAATAATGCATATTCTTAAAAAGAAATTAGTCCATTTTTCCAAAATTGTCTTGAAGCTCTGGAACTGCAAATATTCCTCTTTTGCTCAAAATTTTGGGTGGATTTATAGATCCAGCAATTTCATTCCACTCATAAAATAAAACATCCTTATTAACAGGCCACTTCCAGTTGCCTAGGGACTTCATCATTGCACTTACAAAAGCTCCATTTTCATCAACGTTTACAGTGGTACCTGGGTAATATTCGTTTTCGTAGTTAACAACAACAAATGAATCTACTTGTAGATCAGACTTGTTAATGGGTCTCAGTCCTGATTTTATTGTTAGAAAAGCCTCTTCTTTTGCTGCTTCATTTATCTCCTCTAATTTCTTTTTCCTATAGGACTTCCAGTCATCGTCGGAGGAACTTTCATCAATACACATTTCTGATGGGTCATCTATGGACTCATCACTACTATCCCGTTGGAAATTTAGGCTCTGACACGATTTTTTTTTCCTTTAGTTAAAATCAAGTCTTTGTGGTTGCCTTACTCGTGCTTGGTGTTTGGTCATCAGTCATAGATTGTGGGTGTTTAACACTAGCATTATCGCTAGTTACAAGTGATTGCATGGAAATCGTTTCTTCGTGAGATAAACTTTTTCCTGCTGGCACCGCAAGTTTCTTTTTTCTTGTTATTTGTGGCTTTGTGCTGCAGGCCTCTCGTGTTGACTGCAGGGGCAACGAGGAAAGCAGAACAAACAGCTGAAGGCTCTACTTATGCTGGTGCAAAGTAACCCCGTCTTTCTCTTAAAAGTAACCTTAAACTTAAAATGGATGATAATTGAATGAGTATTGATATAAACTCTCAGTTACTGTTGTTATTTGTAAGATAATAAAATTTCTACACATAAATATACCACACTTGCCTTTCTCTGACGTTGTCTAATATCGTAAAAACAGCACTTTTTTGACGTAACAATTCAAACAAAACTGAAGATACAAAGACAACTCTTCCCACAAATATCCAAAATGGCGGGATAAAGTGTCTGTTCACACAAATCATGTAGAAGATGGTGCAGCCTAGTGGAGAATTGTGAAACTAGGTTGAAATGATTAATAGTTTCTCCTACAGATAGAGTTGAATCTTTTTTCAACTTTGGTGCAAAGTAACCTCACAAGGTGCAAAGTAGCCCCGGTTTACGGTATATAAATTGTTTTTGCAAAAGTTCAATGTCTAATTTCATGATGTTTAATGTCATGTAACTTACGATAGGTGTATCCAAAAATTGAAAGACAAAGCAACCTTTAAAATGTTTTACTTCATAATCATGTATGTGTCTTTCCGATATAGGTATTTCCATTTCCTTAATTCATCATTATTAGAATCCAGGCAGTGCTTAATAAGATAACCTGCAATACGTAATTCAACAATTAATTAATTAAAAACTATTTTATTAATTTAAAATATTAATTTGAAATTAACACAAACGTATAATAATATAAAAGTAAAACTGGCAAATGGTTGTTAGAAATATAATAATAATTTGAAAGATTGGTTTTCAGTTTAATGACATCTCTTACTCCCTGCACAAGGCAAATAATTAATTGCTACAAAACTTTTCTCATAAAAGTTTCTGTTTCTCTCTGAATCCAAATGTTATTTCGAGTTCAATAGCAGTTAAATCATAATAACACTTAGTCTTGCTCAACTTCGATGTCTATTGTGAGATTGATATCTTTCTATATCAGGTATTCTATAACAGCACTGTAATAGGAGCTGAAAATATTCAAATAGTTTATAGTGAGTGTTAATAAAAGAGGAACGAGCATGTAATCAGTTACTTCATAATTGAAGCTGTATGTTTGCTTCGTACTTTGGCTATCTACCATACAATCAAGTGAACAAACTATGTTCAATAATCACGCCTTCGTTCGTCTCTGGCAGCAGAGTGGTTTCGCCCAGCAGATTATCCTCGGGTCTCGGGTTCAAATCCCGGTTTGAAGACGATGTTTTCAAATTTTCGACTAATAATCATCTAGTCAGCAGTCATGTAACGACAGGTTCGTGGAACTTGTTAGTACTTGTAGTATCTGTAACCATTATTAACTGCACAAGTGAATTGGAAAAATATTACTGATTATACATTTTGTAGATAGTTTACTAGTTTACGATGGAAGATTAAGAATGTTGACAGAAATAGACATTTGCCATTTAACTATTTGGAAATATATCCTGTACCTTGTATATTCTGTATTACGACATTGAGGATATGTTGAATTTTGGTATGCCGATTCCTTATATGCTGCAGATGTGCAATAAGTAAGGTTAAAACATTGTCATTTACATTGCTTGAATAAATCTAGATGCAAAAGTATTATTCGGGTTTCTTAGTAGTTCTTATTATTGGCATTATATGTGTACATCGTAAGTATAAAATGATTAGGTATGTGTATGGAATTTATTTGTAAAATTATATCAATTACTTTTATGCCAATATTTCCTTGGATACGCAATGCACTAGAAACTATATAAATGATTGTTAAACACGTATAATTAATAATAGCTTCTCATGACAATATGCGCCTACTTGTTGTATGGAAACCATCAGAATATTGTTATAGTGATAAATTTTAAAAATGATTTGATTTACAACAGAAAGTCATAGTAATAATGAAAGTATTACAATTAGAGAGATTATAGATACTGACTCTACCTAGTATGTTCATTATAAAACCATACATTTGCTTTTTAATAATATATGAACACTGTTATTAATAATACTGTAATCACCGCGATACGATTCAATTTACCGGGATGAATTAATATTTAATATGACATTCATCCTCTTATATGATTGTGGTAGTTATTAAAACATAACTTTATATATGGGATTCATAATAAAGGTATTAAACCTTAACACAACTAATTTATCATTTGAGTATGTAGTTTCTTGTGCATCTGGTAGGAACGTAGAGAAAGCTCAGATTAGTTGTTGGGCAGATGGATATTGATCACCTGACTAGTATTATTAGGGTCCAGTCCTAACATCAAACCAGTTCTACCCTCTACCAATTTATTCCATTTATATCCTCCTAGTGATAACATGTTGAACAACCTTAGAGTGTCGGATTTCAGTATAGGGATTGGGGTAAGAGCAGTATTTTAATATTCTGTGCATTTTTGCTTTGGTACATGATTATGGAGATATGCAAGCGGTAATGTGCCATTATTTTCGTTCCACTTCAAAGTGACTAAGCTACATCATTAACCCTTGCAGTGCCACGTGAGTAGCAGCCAACAAACACTCCTCGCTGGATATTTATTTGCACTTTAGGGTTAAACTTATCTTCCTATTTTGTGAAATGCATGCATTTTGTTAACACAACTTTGATGAATTATTCCCTTTATAAGTCTTATGCATATAATAAAGCAATATTAAAAGTCTTGACCATTATAAAGATGATCTTCATTGATGTGGCCAAGAATCAAAGATTCAGGGGGTGATGATGTCTTAAGCATTTCCAACGCACATATGAGCATTTATAATTTCTTCATTCATAGTTTTGGATAAATCCTACTCTTTGTAATTCAAACAATGGAAGGAAGTAACTATTCACAAGGATTTGTCTTATTGGTTGTAATAAATTGGAAGCGGATGTTCACTAATGTGTTTCCAATTCCGTTTTAACACATTTCGTTCTATTAAATGGTACTCTGTATAAGAGCATTGATGTGCAAATGTTGAGGTGAGGGAACGTAAATCCATTCTGGAAGTTGAGTGTACAGGTTGCTTGCTCTATGATGGCATGCAAGTAATGCTGAAAGCTTAGGCTCAGACAATACACACTAAATGTCGTCAACATTTTCTTATTTATTACCCTTTTTGGTGTTAACATATTCAATTGACAATTGGTTGAGACATTAGCAGTCAGTATACTGCAGTCCAGGAGACAAGAGCCAATTTGCATTCTATAGTCACTCAACCTGGTTTTCTTCAAGTCTCCCTTAAGAAATAAATCGATCGTCAGCCGAGCTGGTTTTGGTGGAGGTCGAATGGGTACAGAAGGGTTAAAAATATAAAATGATAATAGTTTCTTAGATAAAAATTTTTAGACTGATATACTTAAACGCAAACTATCAGACAAGTAAATAAATGTTAAATCAGTGCCACTTAACCATATAGAGACCCTTATAGAAGTGGTAACTTTTAGTTTCTTTTTTAGTTATTTGACAAGGATATAACGATCATCCTTGATTATAAAAACCTTTAGAAGATTTCATAATCAAGGGTATCATTTATGTGTCTGACGGTTGGTTAAAAGTGTATCTATAAATATATAATCCAAGAAAAAAATTATTTCATATTTCTAACCCTTTGTATGCCTATTCCAAAACTAGAATACTATAGAAAACTATCGATTTCTAGAAAACTATCTTTGTTGTCAATTGCAGTTTGCCTTTGTGTAAAGAACAGCGCAACCAGCTTCATGTATGACTGTAACGCAAGACGAGAAATCGCTTGCGTTGAGTTCTTACCGTGAAAGTTAAATCCTACTTTTTAAGTGTTAAATAAGTGTTATATTTTAATGAAACTTCAACGGGTGTAGTAGTGAATAATATACTCCAATTGTGATCTTACGCTTGCACGGACGGTGTTGCGACAGCGCCTACACGATGCTTACACAATCACATTCTTGACATATTTCGGCCTAGTTGCGGAGATTTATCTTCAACAGCAGTCGCGTAGTGAGGATTTTGGCGCCATGGAGCGACTCAGTCCCTGGCGCCCATTCCCCAACTTTTTTACCTACATGATCAATCAGTGCCTCAGTTCACCTCACTACCGTAACAAAACGTTTCTTGGCCATCATTTCATCAGCAATGTAAGGCGTCTTTGACCAAACATCATTTTTTTTATAATAACTTACAGTCTACTATTCTTTATAAAGTTTTGTTCCTTGTAAGAGACCTAGTTTACGTGTATAGCAATATGTACTTAAATCTCAATTCAATTCCATAGGGTTTGGAATGAAAGTACAAATTTCAATGTATTTAATAAATATGTATTGAAAACCCTAGTTTAAATTTGAGTACATTATCTAAAACGTGAACATAGTAGTTAAGTAGTTACAAAACCAACTCGCATATTACTATCTTAACTAATCTTCTTTCATGACTTGATGCTAGCAAACTGTGTTATTGTGTCGTCCAAGTTGATGTGCCTGGCTCTGCTGCGCTCTATAGATATGGTTGCTAAGGCACTCAGACGTTCTTGGGACATGGTGCTGCGAAGATAGTTCTTTATCAGTTCAAGTTTTGAAAATGATCTCTCTGCACTTGCAGTTGTAACAGGTAGTGTCAAAAAATCAAACAAGCATTCACAACATTTGGAAAGCTGGAACCAACTTGAGCACGCACTATTAAAGTATCTGCAAGATCTCTTATACCTTTGAGTTTTTCCACGTGACTTAAAAAACAAGTTTTAGCCTTACAAGCTGTGGACCTAAGTTAAGGGAGGCGTCATCTTGGTAGTTTAATATCAAAATTTTGCTCGATTCTAAGATTTCTTCATCACTTGCTCCAACTAAAAAAGAAGGCTTCAGACATTGGAAACTACTAGTAATGTGAGTAACAGCCTCAAAACGCTCTGTCAGCTGTGTTGTGATTATGTCAAGGCTACGGTTGAACACCTCAACCCGGAAACGTTTCTCATTGTCTTTAATAGGGTCATCAACTTGCACTTCATCAAACATTCTTGTCTTCTTTTTTGTTCTTGAGTCAATGAAATGTGGTACAACTTTTCATTGCAAACAAAGCTTAGTTGCATCTGCTTTAACTGTTTGCCACTCATTCCTAAGTTTGTAATTTTTGTTTTAAGATTAAAGAGCATTTTTTTGCGTGTTCCAAGTCTTCTTCGGTACTTTGAAGTTTTTTAGAAATTATGTCCATAGTTTCAAGCAACACACTTTCAATAACTATCAATATTACTGTAGGAAACTGCTCAAAATATTTCAAAAGTGATTTAGCTTGGTTTACTTCTTTTTGGTCTTTACCTTCTAACGTTAGGAAAGTCAGTACTTTCATTATGTCAAAATAACCACATCGAAGAGCGTCGACGGCTTGATTTCTTGAAGTCCACCTTGTTGGGCACACTTTCTTTAAGGTTTTTTGTAACAAAGCCGACTTAGTCAACAGTGCCCATCTTGATATAATTTAAAAAAAATACATAACGACTTTGAACATTATCAAAAAAGGTTCTGATTTCAGGAATGTTTGATACTGAATCGTTGATTACCAAATTAAGGGCATGAGCACAACAGTGAATATACTTGGCTGCAGGATTTGTTTGTTTTATTCTTGCGTGAAGGCCTGAATATATACCACTCATATTAGCGGCTCCATCGTAGCCTTGCCCTCGAACTTTAGACATATCTGAATACTTTTCTATGATATTGAAAAACAACATTTGATAAGTATTCTGATTTCTGGCTTTCCACTTCCAAAAAGCCCCCGAACGCTTCTTCTATGACTAGTTGTACTGGCCTGTCGCCTGTCGATAGTATATTTCACACGCAATTGCATGACTTTGCGAATCTTCCCGCCATTTTATCGTCCGCCCGCCCGCCGCCCCCCTGTCGCCCCCGCCCTGGAGCGGTCGCTCCACTCGCTCCTCTGTCGCTACGCCACTGTTCAACAGATATAGTTAAGTTCTGAGTTCCCTCATTCTAAACTATAAATAAAGGTTTGAAGTCTAGAGTGCGCTTTTATACCTTATATATTTGTGTGTATAATTTTAATTATTTAAGAAAATGTAAATTTGTTTCTGTAACACAATAGTTCAGAATATACGTGTACACAATCAAAATAATATATGATTGGAAGGTTAAATAGCTGTGAAACGATGTTTCATATTTATTAATTTCTATAAATGACAATATTCATATTTAATTTCAGTAACGATTAATTCACAAAAAGTTCTTGCTTTGCCACAAGTCTCGCTATTCGGCAAGGTTTTGAAGTAACTAGACTAACTTGTTATCGAAGAGACAATTACATTGTTAACGAACTTCAAATCTATTATTAATTTTGAAGATGTATGAAGACGACTGTAATGGTTAGTGAAAAACTCGCAACACTTAAAAAAAAATGTATAAACTTCCACCATCTGGAAACTTTATAATACTAACATTGTGATAAGCATGTATACAACGGTTTCTAAATATGGATTTTGTTTGGTTAAATTTTAAATTATTTTTGTAAATAAATTCGTTGTTATTGTATGCCTTGTGTACACTTTGGATGGCTACTATCTGGAAACCCTATGATAAATAAAAAATGTAAGACCACACACTGTTCCAAACTACAATGAGAATTCTAATAAATTTCCCCTTTTGCTCTACAGTGTCTCATTCATTACTGATATAAATTTGGGAAAAATTTTAGGAAAATCCCGTCATGAGGGTGATTGCAATAGCTAGATTATGTTACCAAAATAGGTTATTCGTTATGCATCTATTTACTTGAGTTCCGCCGTCATTGCATAAAACGAAGTATCGCTGGAGAAGCATAAAGTTTCGTAGTAAGTTCTTTATAAACAGCGATGTAACAAGTGATCATACTTTCCTTACTCAAGGTCACGTGACACAGCACTACATAATTATATTAGATGGCGGAAATGTGCAATGCAAATGTACCACCTCTTCCAGTTTACATTATGATGACCGAGCATATGAATATTCATAAACTTCACACGTCGAGAGCTCATGTTGATTCCATATGAATTCATTATAGAATGTTATGACAATTAATTTAAATGAAATAAGTTGCAATAAGACTGTGTCTTACACATTAAACAATTAAAAGTAATCGAAAAATTTAAAACTGTACTAATTTTAGATAGTGTTTAATGTGGGGGCTGAAATAGTTTTGCCCCTAGAAGAAATGTATTTTATTTTTCAACTCCCGCAGTCCTAGAATTTGTAAAATATAGAATAAATAATACTATTTTGTAGTATTCTCTCAACAGACTACGGTGCCGGTAACACCTTATTCCAAAAATAATACCTTCTTGATCAGGGCAGCAATGCAAACGGTTCTGCGGCACTGGAAGCAGGTTAAATTCCTGGAGGAGTGACTTATTGACTTTTCAACTAACTTTCTTAATTGTACAACAAGGAAAACGCTACTATGATGCCAAAATACCTTAGGGCTGAAGTACATTTTTTCGAATCTTAATACATCATAAGTACTTCACTAAGATTACTACGATGGAATTATTATTCCTTACCTTTGGCCGAAAACACTTTTCGTGTTACTGAAATTGTTGGAGTTATTTATTAAAATATTATGGATTATTGCAGAAGTATTTGTGTATTTTATTAGTACTCATAAAAACTGTTCCACCCTTCGACATCAGTGCCCCAAATTGTTGATCTTTAAAGTCAAATTATTGTGAAGTGGATCAGGATACTGTAATATCTTTTAGTGACCATCATTTATATTCAAGAGTGTTTATTAAACCTTTTACAAAGAACATACCTATGATTTTCTATTGATTTTCATTATTCAATAGAAAATCGCGTGCAAAGATGTGGTAACTGCTACTTAATTATATAATTCTCAAAGAGATGATACGTTGTAAATGTGTATTAAATATTTAAATAGTTGTTTGGTGATTACTGATGGTTTATTTTAATACTACAGTTATCTTAAGATTGATAATTTCAAAAGTAATTACATTTTTCGTTGCTAAAAACGTTGTTATTTAAATCCGTCATTTTAAAGGCCCGTAGTACGTTTAAGGTTGTAATGACCTATACATATTTCACTGTGTAGAACACTACTACTGCACGGAAAAAGATTTTTGACACACCAGTTTATTACTTCTTTAAATTTCACCTTATGGTGCATCATAGCCGATAATAAAACTTTTTATCCGCTATCTGGAATCTCATTATGTGTATAAAATCTTATTAAGGACGACCAAGAATTCCTTACAGAAGAGTAACATGCATGTATGAAGTATTCGGTACAATTAGGGCATCAGTTGCAACGTAGCTTTAAATGAAAATACAATTTAAGATTCGTAATACGAGTATATATGATTAAATATTTCATATTCAGTTTAATATCTGGTATACTGGAGAGTGTTTTCAACAATATGGATTGTCTTCACGTACCAGGAATTTATTCTGGAGGGATCCATTACCGTGGGGATGTGGAGTGTGGAGAGTACGATATATTCCCCACTCCACAGGAGGTCCAGAGGCTCCCAAGCGAATTACTCCTAATCAGCATTATTAACCTACCTTACATAGTCAAACACTTTTAAAGCCAATACATACATTATGCAAAAAATTCCATAGATAATGGTAAGACATGCACAATGTGTTATGGAAATATGCTAGGCTTGAAACGTAGCATTTCAATTTGTTTTTGATGATGGATGGATTGTAAAAAAAACGGGTTACCAGGTATTTGCCAACACTACGTTTTGAGATCTAAAATCTGATTTCTTCCTCGGGTGAATAGCGAAACAAACACATAACTACAATCTAGGTTAGAATAAACAAATGAGGGTATTAGAAACAATATGAATATTCTCTATCAGTAATAAAAAAACAAATGAAACAGAAGAATAATTCTTGAATCAGTAAATCGAAATGGAGACCAATTTGCCTTTATTTCAATCGCTTATGCGCAGCGATTATAGAAGAAAATTAGGAGAGTAGGAAGCGAGTACAAAATTAGAACTGCGTTTAAAACACACAACACTCTTAGGCAAACCTCGTAAAACAAAACAAAAGTATGGCACACAGGGTTCTATAAACTGTTTTAACTGTGGTTAGTTGCAATAGAAAATACACAGGTGATACGAAAGGATCGTTAAGCATAAGGATAAAGGAACAAAAAAAGAAGAAAAACACGAGAAAGGATTTAACAAAACAGTTAAAAATTACACATCATTGCTGGTCCGAAGACCATCGTATGAACTAGGATGAAGCTAACCCACATAATACACTCATTTTTAAGAGGAAAAAAGTCGAGGTTTTGTACATTAAATTAGCAGACTAACCAATCAGTTCACCACCAGGTGAAATTAATCAGTCGAAAACAGTTTTGGTTGCCAGTTATGAAAAATGAACTGCCTTAAGTATCAAACAGATTACAGATTTGTAATAAATACGGAATATCATTGTAGTTTAGAATGAACCAATGCTATAAAAGGCCCACTTTCGTTTTCTCCTTTTTTGTCGCCATCTTGTCTCTGCTGTGACGATCACCATTTACTATTGGCCTTTGGTCAGTTCACTGTGATTGGTCGGTCAATGCAGACCTATTGGGGCAAGTATTGTTTAGTTCAGATTTAATAATTACTGTTGACTTCTAAATCCAAATCCAAATCCAATTTCTTTATTGCCAAGACATGGTTAACATGTATAGCATGCGTCAAATGACGTTATTGTAACTAAAATTTTTCCATCCGTTCTACATCAAAATCCTCAATCAAACATACAATTTCACCTTCATTCATTTCCTTTTATTCGCCAATCATCCCACCACCAGCGACGGGGCGACATACCTATTGGCTGGTCTCCCAGTGTTTTGCCAAATACTCGTCGACATTATAAAATGCCTGTGTCGCTAAAAAGCGTTTTAGACGAATTTTGAACGCCTTGGGCGTTGGGGCATTTTTTATTCGGTGTGTGGCAGCTTGTTGATGAAATGAACTCCTGCTTGTGATGGCAGGCGTTCATAAATCACCGTTCTGTGTTGGCCAATTCGGTAGTTTCCCCTGGCTCTGGTCTCATATGAATGTATGTCTTGGCCACTTGTCTTGACGCATTTTGACATACAATACTGTGTTGTTTCGAAAATGTAGAGACTCGGCAGGGTCAACAGCTGCAAACTTTTGAAAGATTCTCTGCATGACTCTCTGAATTTCAAATGTGCGATTATTCGAATCGCTTGCTTTTGCAATCTGAAGACCCTCATCAACTGATTGTTTGCACAAGCACCCCACAATGCCACTCCGTAGGTAAGGTGGGGGTAAATCAAGCCATAATACGCCGTCATCAGTACCTGAGTGGGGCAATATTTGGCTAGATTCCTCAAAACAAAATTTCCTGAGGATATTTTGGCGCAAACGTGATCAATTTGATTATTCCATGTCAACCCTCGATCAAGGTGTATTCCAAGGAATCTCGAACTATAGACCTCTTCTAGTATGGAGTCTGCCAACATAGTGGCAGGACCACACCGAGAATCTAATTAGTGTATGTTTTAGAGTTAGTGTGCATGGAGTTGAAACACAACATAGTTGTGTTAGATTCCTGACTTATGCGTGCCACATCGCTCTGGTATGATTTGTTTATTAACCTAGATTGTAGTTATGTGTTATACAAGGAACCGCCAGAGAGTGCAGTTGGCGGCGACCAATAGAATGGACTGGCCTGCGCGACGTTGCCACACAACTGCCGCTGCCGCCCGGCACGGCTGGCGCATTGTGGCTGATAAGCCGCTGCGCTGCGCTGTCACAACTAACACTGACACTGAACATTTAAAACTTATCAGTATAATTGAAAAAAAATATTTAAAATGCGTTGGCAGTTTGCTATATTATATTTAAATTACTTGTATAGTTTATTAATGTTACCTGTATTACAAACTAACTATCGATTAAAACAAACAAATCGTCCCGTCAGTTAGTCAGAGTAAAGTACTTGCTTATTTCCATACAACTTTTCAGTGATTTTAAACGATTACTAAACACACACAAAATTAATATACATGTTGCTTATATTGGACACTGCATGACGTGTTGCTTGATTAAAAATAATTAAAACAATATAACAAGATAATCAATTTTAAAATTATCGAACAATTATATTTTTAAATTATGAAATAATCAAATTTTCCACTAAATAATCTTTAGGCCTACTATTTTAAAATGAAATACGTTAAAAAGCATGATTGACTTAATAATATTCTTACCTTTGCACTTGTATATTATTTATTCGCTCTCAGGCGGCAACATCGTAGCCAAAACCTCGGAGTCTTCTTCATTTTCACTTTCTGCCTCACTGCTACTCGTGTCAGAATTGTCTGCTAAGTTTATAATTATTTTATCTACAACACTTGTGCGGATACATTCCTTTTCAAAATCAGCTTGCTGCAAGGCTTCTGCGTGCTGAACTCTTGATTGCTAGTCTTCTTTAGTCACTTTGTCCAGAGCATCATGAACAAGTTTCTCAACGTCGGTTATTTTAAATGTCTTATTATTACGTGCTACCTCTCCCTTCACTTGAGCCCATACCATTTCAATGGGATTGTACTGGCAGTGATAAGGAGGGAGCCTGACAACTGTATGTCCCATTTCATTGGCTAATACGTCGAGTTCATAAGTTTTTTGTTGGGTTTTATATGGGAGAACCCTCATTATAAGTTCTGGTTTCGTTTCTTTCATACAGTATTGTATGTTTTTTCGAGACAGCCAATTTTGAATCTCTTCCTTTCTCCACGATGAATTTGGAATTTTCTCGGCGAGTACTGAGTGGTATGGAGCATTATCCATAACGATGATCGAGCCTTCTTCCAAAATGCATAGCAATTTTTTAAAACCATTTTCTAAACGATTCAGCGTTCATTTCATCGTGATAGTCCGAACTGGATGATGTCTTAGACCGAAAAACCCACTTACATTCTTGCAAAAACCCATCTTTTGCCGAACCGACATGACAAATTATTAATCTTCTACCTTTGCCGAGAGGATGTGGGAAATTCCCCTCTGTCGTAGTACGAAAGGACAGTTCGTCTCAAAACATCTTTTTCAAAGTCGTCAAAGCCTGTTATTTTTGATTTTCGACTTCTTTGTTTTCCTGGCGTTGAAAACTTAATTTCTGATGATGAAGATCCATCTTCTTCGGCCAGCTTAGCTTCTTTACTTATTTTGTTGACGGTTCTTTCACTTACACCACAGGCCTCAGCACACAGTTTACCACTTTGCTTAAAGTTTAGAGTTTCTCGGAAATATGTCAACGACAGTTTTTTGAAAAAGTTGTAAACGTTGTAAATAATACGTCGTTCTCCACTATGTAGGGTTTTTCCGCTACCACTCTTACTTCCGGATGGCTGTGCACTTGAACAAACATCATCACACTCCATTTTGTCCAAATAAGGAATCACAATAAGAAGTATATTACAATTGACACTACACAGAAAATAATCGGTACACTTATAACAGCTACTAATAAACAACACTTAAAAACACGAAAAACGTTCATCAACAGTAAAATTCAGCACAAAATAATATACGCGTACTAGAATTGAAGAGAATGCAGTATTTTCAAACCGCCCACTGATGAAGCGACAATAGGCACTGACTGACGGTCAGAGACAGGAAGGAGGAAGGGGCTGTTTCTTGGAAATAGTATGACTCATCCGTCTGGTATTACCACCACTGCTGGCTGGTGCGGCTTTTGTTTACAGGCATTTCACCCGTTTCCTCCACATTTTCACTCGTCTGAATCATCTATTATGTACTGTGTTCAAATTTCATTGGATGTTATAGAAAACCGTTACTTTAGAATTTTATAAGAAAGTGCATTCATATTATAAAAATACTTGTGCTGTATGATTTTTCAACTATGACCAGTTTAAATATTTAAATCACCCACTTGTAATAAAAAACCATTTTACATAACACAGATTCAAGACTATTAATAGCCAGGTAGGAAAAATGCTTTCAAATGGTTATAAATTTATGAGAACCGAAGTGCGTAACAAAACCGTTGCGGCAACAATTTCCATCGTTATGTACTGAATAAGTATATTTATGGAAAAGAACATATATTTCAAATGTATTTGATAACTTTCTTACCAAATTGAAAATCCATTTAACATAACATGATTATACTATGCACACATGTAATGCCTTATTATATATCAATGATAATGGCATTATCTAACTGTTAAATACGGGAAATTAACGTTTTTGCGGTATTTTTATTTTTCTTTTTAATTTATATTTCGGCTAAAGATTTTAATCCTACGATCTTCGTATATGAGTAATATAATACAATAATTTATTTCAATCCATTTAACTCAACATGGAAATAAGCTACAGAGATGTACTTTTTTTTAAAATGACCGTAAAATTACATTTTGTAATACGTAGTTAATTAATTCAAGACAGCTCTAACATTTCTTTCGAGCGTAACGATTAAGTATTTTAAGAATGTTGGACTCGCGCGGCTTGTGGTTACAGCGGGGAACAAGTTTGGCAACGTCGCTCAGCTCTCGTTGGCCGCTCCAAGGTTACGGGCAAAATAGGCTCCTCCCTCAACTGCACTTTCTCGTGGTTTTTCGTATAGGTTAGTTCTTTAAAAGTGAGGAAGAGAATATACTGTAGATTTCGAAACGTAGTATTACTGATTTTTTTGGTATCACTGAACGTGTTTCAGGTTTTATAAAATACAAAAATGTAACAAAAAATGTTCAATATTTTGTGGTGAATATAATTAAAGCGTGAAAGAAAGACAAACTTGTGTTTTATTTATGGATCCATTCTAAAACGTTATGATGGGTTTTAAACCTTATTTTAATTTTCATATCATGCCAGGTACACATCCCAAAAAATATTTCCTAGTGTATTGGAATTTAAAGGTTAGAAATGGAAAGAGAAATCGTGGCAAAAACAAAAGAAGTCTTCTCAAAATTAGAGTCGTATAAAGCTTAGTATTACGAGGTTGTTTTGACTGAACGGTCATTGGTCTTTCTGTCTAATACTGTTGTGTTCTACTTTTATATTTGTCTTGATAGAACACTCAAACATTTAATATTGTTCAATTGGCAATATAGCGTACGGTATAAAGTTTATTGTTCCAAGGTTGCTGTGACTGATCGGTCATTGGTAATAACGTATTTTTCTTTTAATACTGCTTTGTTCTACTTACACACACACACACACACACACACACACACACACACACACACACACACACACACACACACACACACACACACACACACACACACACACACACACACACACACACACACACACACACACACACACACACACACACACACACACACACACACACACACACACACACACACACACACACACACACACACACACACACACACACACACACACACACACACACACACACACACACACACACACACACACACACACACACACACACACACACACTCACACACACACACACACACACACACACACACACACACACACACACACACACGCACGCACGCACGCACGCACGCACGCACGCACGCACGCACGCACGCACGCACGCACACACACGCACGCACGCACACGAACACGCACACACGCACGCACGCACGTCACGACACGTCACGACACGACACGACACGACACGACACGACACGACACGACACGACACACACACATATCTTGAAACAGCACTCATTCATTTTAATATCATAATATCAACAGTTGGCAGTATAAATAAATGTAAATATATACATATATATGTATGTATGTATGTATATATTTATTTATACTGTCAACTGAAAAATGTTAAATCATTGACCGTACGGTACCGCCTCGAACGTGAATCATAAGAAGAGATTTAACAGCCATGAGTATTGATCTGTTCCTATGGAATCCAAACCGTGCTGAAACTGGGAGACGGTCCTACTCAAAATAAACTAAAATACTCGTACTTAAAATATTCTATCAATTAATAACAACTAAGTTTAGATGTAAAGGACCTGAACTTAGAAACTATCCTAATTACAGGGATTATCCTAGAACGCTTTAACTCATCGGAGAGAATTACCATGTAACATACAAGCATTTCGCTTTCAAGTGAAACGTAGAACAAACGTATATCAACATTTTTAAAGGTTGTCTAGTCATGCCATACACATCTTTACTATCAGAAACCTTGTTCTCATTCATAAGTGACATCACATCAAAATTGGAATCATTTTGTCGTTTAAACTTGATTTATTGTATGGAAGGGAATTGTATAGTTTAAATCACTTCGATATTGATCGGGAATATTATATAAGATGTTGCAGAAATACTAAACTCTTTATTTTCCTTACAACTGGTCCTTAAAATTAACGACGATCATCATCATCATGGTTTGGTGAAAAGGGTTTTTTTTCTTTTAGGACAAGAAGCTTATAAATTGCACTTAGTCCTGTAAGAACCTTTGCGCTGCTTCCGGAGTGATAGGATATTCAGGATGGGTAAGGTTAGGGAGTAGGGGCCGCCTCCTATCGAGATCCATGAGGAAGAATTAGGGCACTACATCTCAAAGTCATCCCGGAAGATGGGGGACGCCAGCTCTGAACCAGCCTCTCCAGTCAAAGTAGGCAGGGGGCGGCACACCCTTGTTGAGGTTAACAAGAGCCTCTGAGATAAGGGAACAAACTCCACCAACTCCAACAGTCATCTTCCACAGTAGACTAGACCTATCGAATTTGCCCATGAACCCCAGAATCTCAACATTTGCGGTTAGTGATGTGCCGCTACTGGACATCCATAAGGTTGCCCAGATTGAAGTGGCACATCGGTTTTTGCTGTACCCAGTAGTGGGTACAACTGATAGGTATAAACCAGCCAGCAGTGATCCCTGCTGGGTCAGTGAAAAGGGTTGAAGGAGTCCTGTTGTAAACTGTGTTATTGTGACTCAATGTTCAGTCAGAAGATTGCACGAAGGGTAATTAAATCATCCACAGAAACAACGTCAAAGTCAGTAACAAGTCGTCTACGTTTACTTTGATTAATCAAATTTCACATGGCATTAACAGTATTTTTCCTAAGAGGTAAGTAAAACTATTAATTAGCTGCAAGTATAACTTCAATTAGCTGCAGGTTTGGGAGTGCCGATGGCCGAGCGGTCTGTCGTTGGACTTTGGGTCTGAGTTAGAGATAGCGCAGGTTCAAATCCTGTCTGTGACCGTTGCACTTTTTATCAGTACCATCAACCTTGTACTGTATCGACTCTTCCCCTTACTCTGTTCGATAAGATCCTCGCACAGGCCAGTGGCCCATGAGGACGGACAGGGTAAGGCTTTAAAGGGGATCGGCCTCTCCTTTTTATATAAAAAAAGACTAACATGTCAGGTTTACTCTTGGTCAGATCATGTGATCAAATATGGTATTTTTTAAATAAAGGAGCTTAGGTGCGCACCACTCCTCACCTAAAGGCTTGGTTTTACATATAGCTTACTATAATAACACTGTATAGTTTAGGGAATTTTGTAAAGAAGTATTTTATTTTAAGCCAGCCTAGTTTTAAGTAGATATTATGTTTATTTTTAAGACTAATAAATATTTAGTAGATTCAATTAGTGTAAGTTTCATTCTGTGAACTTTTGTAAGTAGTTTTTCAAGGGCAAATATTGTGCACTTCAATATTTTTTATTACGTAAATGAATTCTTATAAAGCGTAACTTGTACCCCTGTTTTGAGTCACTTACTATTAAGAATATTACGGAACTCAAAATTGTCTTGCAAAGGCCCTTATCTGAATCAAGTCATTGTTTAATCTCCAATTGTCTCATATTCAGTAAAGACAAAAGCCAAGTAATAGATTTCTCACCTTTTTGAAAGAGTTAATCATAAGACACAATAAAATTAAGCTCAACCTTTTTCTATAAAACTATGATTTATATAGCATATACTGAGGAAATGAAGTATATCTGTAACGCAATCTTTTCGCACCTATGATGCCATTCTAAAAAAAGTTCAGTACATTAAAAAATAATTTAAAAATCTAAATATTTATACTAAAATTTAAAAAGCCATCCAAGATTTTCAGTAAATCTTAATGTATATAAATACATACATATATATATATTTATATATAAATATATATAAATCAAGATCAGGGCTGACAATTGTGAGCAGATCTACCTTCGTTGTAGTAAGTGCAGTTATACATGTGCAATTATATCGATGCCTTTGGCCTTACATCACTGATATTTCCAGTTGATTGTTTCTCAATACAATAAGCGTGACGGTATTTTATATAATCACAAATCAGAACTGACAGTCATGAGCAGAGCTACCTTTATTTTAGTACGTGTTATACGTGTAATTCTATCGATGCCTTTGTCCTTAAACTACTGATATTTCCAGTTGATTTCTCCTCAACAAAGTCAACGTGACGGTACTTTATATTCCGAAATCAGATCTGACAGCCGTGAGCAGAGCTACTTTAATATGGCACGTGCAGCTGAGGTACAATAGTAGTGGTGTCTTTATACTTATAATGGGTAGGGTACGATAAGCGGACCCGGTTTTTTTATATCGAAGAATGTAATCATCGATACCTAATATTCACATCTCAAATCATAGACTATCAATCGATACAAAAAGTATCTATAGTCCTCAATAACAATCATATGTTTAAAATTAAAATATGAATTTAATATTTACAGTGATCAAACAAATTATTATAACCAAAATTAGGAAAACTGAAGACGACCATATTTGCTCCTCTCACAGTTACAGTTGTTTCTTTCCCACAAGTTTCACATAACGGGTTTTTCGGTACGAGTCCAACATGTTGAAGTCACAAAAAACATGTCTTATCATCTTTAAAAGTAATGTCGTGTAGTTTTCTAAAATTGACTGCCATTTTTAATAATAAAATGTTACTTTTTTAATAATAATAATCTTTATCTTTATTTTCTTCAAAATTACATGCAATACAATGCAATACAATATAATTCTTATACCATATGAATACAACATGCACACAATAGGGTAAAGCTGAGAAATAAAGATATAATCTCCCAGGCATGCCTGATTGGAGAATTTTACACACTTTCAATTAAATGAAAAAAAATATAGCAGCAACTCAAGCAAATACAATAAACATTCAATATATTATACAAGTTTACAATCACCAATTGAAATCATAATTACTTTCCGCTTAGCTAGAAATACTATACATAATTTCAGATAATTTATAAGAGCCTATATATACAATTACACGAGTCAAAAATACAATTACAAAATTAATATAACTAAGGAGAGTAAGCATAAATAAATGTTTGTCTTTGCATAAATAAATACATTTTCCATAAAACTAGATGAGGAGGATAAACAAATAAAACTTTTATTACTTAACCATTTAAGTATCAAACTTAAATAATATTGGTTCAATATCTACAAATGATAGAAGCCATTTTTTAAGATGTTTTAAAAATACATTTAACGAATTTTCATTTCTGATTGTTTGTGGTAACAGATTGAACATTCTTGGTGCCATATAGAAAAATGTCTTTGTAAAAAAGGTATTAAAAGGTTTTGGTACTAATAAATCGTTTGCGTTTCGTAGCTTTAATTTATATTCATTTGTAGGCTTATAGTTTTGGCTTCTCATAAAGAAAATTTTTAGGACTTTAAATAAAAACAAGTATCTTAAAGGCAGTATATTCAAGCATAAAAACAATGGATATGATGATTCAGTTTTCGTTTTATTCATAATTATTCTTATAAAGTGCTTCTGCGTAGTAATTAAAGTTTCTAAATTTGAGATGTACGTCCCTCCCCAACACGAAATTGCAGATTCCAGTCTACTGTTAACTAGGGAAAAATATATATAAAAAAATTAAATATTATATATATAAAAATGAAATATTACATTACGAGCATTGTTTGAAAGTGTTTACAGCTGTTGATATAGATTATTTAGATTAATTGTTCAAAATAATTAATCAGTACCGATTGGTTATATCGATGGTTATGATTAAGTAATATCGTTTGCCAATGTCGATATAAAAAACCGGGTCCGCTTATCGTACCCTACCCCTTATAATATACAATAAACTTATAAAGTCACAAGTAAGTGTGCCTTGATATTTTCAGTTTATATCTTCAGTTCTGAAGAATAAATCATTAATTTTATTGTACTCTTCAACGTTTTTGGCAGAGAGAAAATATCCGAAACATACGTATGTCAGAAGACAACTTCCGATGTTGCTTATATTGACTTTAGTATAGATGTTCTGATTATCCAATAACGTTTTGTACACTATTTGACTGTGAACACAAATTAAATTGAATAATCATCACATCGTTCATACAATATGTGTCAGTATCAGTCAATGTATAAGTCATATTGACTTACCTAAAAAATATTTCGTTTGATTTTGACCAAAGGCGTACGTAGCCGACTTTTGAAAGGTCCCACTTTTTAGAATCTGACATAACTGGTATGGTATCAATCATTAAGGGTTATTTGTACGATATAAAATGAGATAAAACACCTTATTTTGGTTAAAATGGTGTATTCGAACGATTTCAAACAGTCTTTATGTGCAAAAAAGAGTAAACAGTAATTTTGTTTTAATTAGTTAAAATGTTAAATGCTTGAAAAATGTATTTATTTTATTTTTTGTTTTGAAAGTAATGTTTAACAAACTGTTACGAATGAGTTTTTCACTTCCCATCTTAGAAGAAAGTAATATATTTACAAATTTGTCAACTTCAGATAATCAAAATAAATTGCAACTTAAGGTGCTTAATCCTGTAATTTCCGATAGCTTCATAATACACAAATTCCGATTGATAGTAATACTCTAAAGTGTTCAGCGTCAGCCTAGCGTTACATATGTGTCATATGTTCCTAACTTTCACTTCACCACATCTTGCACTGATTTATATTGATTGGTGGACAACAGTTAAATATTTCGTTATTATTTTCATTTTTAAAAGCTGTTACGTTGTGTTGAGATATAAGGTGATACGTCCAAAAAGGTGTTCTTTACTCCTTTACAATCAATTTTGTGCACTGTTGTTCATTTAAGCAAGTTTTTGTAATATTTCAAGTACATAACTCTTTAAGTGCTATGTACTAGACACCCTGCCAAATGAATGCAATTAAAATAATCTACATTTTCTTTATTTTTAAATGTATAAATTATGGCAAGACAGAATCATTGCGGGAGTAAACTGTGGGTAAACTAATAACAATGGACCAACATGAAATAGATATTAATATTTGTATTCCAAATGTATTTTACGTAGATACATTTATTTATTCTATTAAATACAGTATAAAACTAATCATTACTACAGACTTACGTGTACAAGTCCTTCCTCCGTGATATCAAATATTAGAACAGTATATTGTCACGGAGCTGGCCGTCGCGCGGCGGCTGCGGTGGCGGCCTGGCTGTTGACGTAAGGGACCGCCATAAATCCTTCTGCGAGAGCCATCAACACCCTCATAAATGGCTGGGCCAGTCCTTTCTTCTGAATAGGCTGATGACAATAGAAAGTCTAGAGCAGTCTTCCTGGTAAAAGACTCACTGCCCATTGACTCCGGAATCTTCTAGACCTTCCAGAGCTCACCGGTATAGACCCTTCTAGGAAGAATGCTAGAAGGTTATATAAGGCCGTCTACTGGGGAGCCGGGGGAGTTGTGAGTACCAGTGAGGCAGTGTAGTGAGTGTCGTGACACGGATCCTGTGATAGTGAGTGCCTGCGGAGATACTGCTGTGGGAATCGTCGCATCGTGGGATCGACCGGAAGATTCAGCGCAGTATTGGACAACTCCTGTGGAAGGATACGACACCGGGGGAAACCGTAAGCAAATTGGACTTAAGCAGAAGAGACAGTAAAGCCACTTGTTAATTAGCTATATTTGTGATTGCAAATAATATTAGTTTTGCAGAAGCCATCTTAGTCATTTAGCAAATATTAATAATAGTAATTGTAATTATTGGAGTTGTAATTAATAGTAATAATTGTAAATAGTAATTTCTTTCAATTAAAGTAATTATTTGTCCTTATTGTAAATTAGCTTTAATAAACATTATTAATTGTAACTAATAATCGTGTTGCTTATTTGTAAACCCACATAAGAATTATTTAGTTTGTAAAAACGTAACATTGGTGTCAGAAGTGGGATTGATTTGTTAAAGCAACACTTTAGATATTATTTATTATTTATTTATTGTATTAATATTATTTTAAAGTAATAATATAATAAAACGATGGCTTCTAGTGGGTTTAAGTTAGCAGATTTGAAAGTGGCTGATTTAAAACGGGAGTTAGAAGAAAGGGACTTAGATACTTCTGGGACAAAAACAGTTTTAGCTAATAGACTTAAACAGGCGATGATAGAAGCAGGTGAAGATCCCGAAATATTAATTTTTGAAACTGAAGCAAGTAAGCTTACCAAAGTGTTACAATCTAACTTAACTAAAACATTGGAAGAAAAATTAAATAGTAATAGTAAAACATTGGAAGAAAAATTAAATAGTAATTGTGAAACACTTCAAAATGACTTGAAAAGTATGAAAAAATGAATTAGCTACAGAGTTTAATTTAAAAATTTGTAGAGTTGAAGAGGAATTTAAAAAGCAACTAGAAGCAGGTATAAATGGTTGCTCCAAACAATTAGAAGACAAGTTAAATGATTATTCAAAAGAATTTGGTGATAGAATTAGGATCTTAGAGGAAATAGCTCAGAGAAACAAGGGCTCAGAATCCATTGTTAGCCCAGAAGATGGAAAACCAGAATTAATTACGGAACCTCAGCTTAATTCATGTCCACCAATGAGTAATGCAGGGGTGCCAACCTTCGACGGTAAGATGACCTGGGAGGATTTTCGGACACTGTTCGAGACTGCTGCCGCCGTCCACCGTTGGCCGTCATCAACAAAAGCGTCCATGCTCTGCCTTTCGCTGCGTGGAGACGCGCTAAAGGTCCTGCAGACCGTGCCACCTGCGGAGCGCCAAAACTACGGAGAACTGGTTAGACGACTGGAGATGCGGTTCGGACATAAGCACATGGAACTGGTCTACAGGTCTCAACTCAGGAGTCGCCACCAGAAGTCCAATGAATCACTGCAGGAATTTGAAGCTAATATCGCACGACTTGTAAGAGGTGCTTACTCTACTTGTGATGAGGCTGTCTGCGAGAACTTATCCATCGACAAATTCCTCGACGGCCTTCGAGACGCTGAAACACAGCAGGCTGTAAAGTTGGCTCGTCCTAAGACATTACACGAGGCGCTAACACAAGCACTAGAATTTGAAGCAGTAAAAACAGTCTGTGCAAGGACATGCACGTCTTCGAGGGGTCTGCGTGGAAGAAGGTTTTAAGATAGAAACGTAGTCCAGAGAGTGCTGGATGCGCTGAAGAACAGGAAGAAGGAAATCCGCTGCTGGAGTTGTGGAGAGTTGGGCCATCCCCGAAGCAAGTGCCCAGATAGAGCCTCTCGGGGGCAGATGCAGGAAAACTAAAAAGGGTTGACAGGAAGGGGCAATTGTCAACCCAGCAAACTGAGGCCCCAGCCGACAGCATTATTGTGGCATCTTTGTCAGGACAGACTAACAGCCTCTACATAGATGGATTAGTCAACGGGAAGCCCAGAAGCCTTCTACTAGACACTGGGGCAACGATGACCATAGTAAATAGAGATGTTTGTTCACCTCCCAATAAAGTCACTCCAACAACCTGGACATTGAGGACTGCGACTGGGGACTTGGCCAGTGTTCACGGGGAGACAGTTGCCACCTTCTGCATCGGGAGTACATGCTTTAAACATCGCACTCTCGTTGCTAACATCGAGGAGGACGTTATACTCGGCATGGACGTAATGATGAAACTTGGCCTTCAATTAGACCTCAAGAAAGGGGTGACGACTGTTGGCGGAGAAGAAGTCGTCCTTCAGCTTAGAAAAAATCTTACTTCTTCGGTGCGGTTATTAAAAGATACCACACTGCCATCTCGTGCTCAGAAGATCGTGAGAGCAGAAGTCGACAGAACTGTACCGGAAGGACAGAACTTAATGTTAGACCCAGCTGTAAACGAAGAGGAGCTTGGCCGAGGTGTCCTTGTAGGGAAGACACTGTTTCAATCTTCCAGGGAAGTTCCAGTCTGCATAATGAACTTAAACGACTATCCTGTTACTTTAAAACAAGGCAAGCTCTTAGGTACCTGTTACTCAGTTTCTTCTGTATCGCAATCTGTTAGACAGACAGCATCCTGCCACAAGAATCTTCCAGAAGACATAGCTAAATTTGTGAGAGATGCTTGCAAGGGAATGGACTTGGAACAAACTAAACAAGTAGCTAAGTTAATAACAGAGTACCAGGATGTTTTCGAAACTGCTACAGGGCCAAGAGGCAGGACGACTGTAGTTCAGCACAAGATAAATGTTGGAGACGCACAACCAATCCGCCAAATTCCTAGGAGACTACCCTGGGCGAAGAGGGAGGAAGCTGAGCAAATAACAAAGGAGATGGAGCGAGATGGGGTGATCGAGCCTTCCAGCAGTCCATGGAATTCGCCGGTGGTACTAGTGAAGAAGAAGGATGGGACTTCTAGGTTCTGCGTGGACTACCGACTACTCAATAACGTCACCAAGAAGGACAGTTACCCTTTACCGCGGATCGACGACACACTGGATGCTCTGGGAGGCGGCAAGTTCTTCTCGACCCTGGACATGAAGAGTGGGTACTGGCAAGTAGAGATTGCTCCAGAGGACAAGGAGAAAACGGCATTTTCCATAGGGAATGGAAACGGACTGTGGCAGTTCACCGTGATGCCTTTTGGACTATGCAATGCACCAGCTACCTTCGAGAGATTAATGGAGAACGTGCTTAGAGGTCTAACTTGGGAAACCTGTCTAGTGTATCTGGATGATATCATAGTCATTGGAAAGACGTTTAAAGACCATCTTCAGAACCTGGAAAAGATCTTTATAAGGCTTCGTTCTGCCAACTTGAAGCTTAACCTGAAGAAGTGCAACTTATTTAAAAATAAGGTAAACTATCTCGGACATGTAGTCTCGTCAGAAGGAGTCTCTGTGGATCCAGAGAAGATACGAGCGATAAAGGAATGGCCCACACCACATAACAAACATGAGGTAAGAAGTTTCCTCGGGCTGTGCACCTATTACCGCCGCTTCGTGAAGGGTTATGCCGATATTGCTAAGCCACTGACCAAGCTCACGGAAGAACAGCGCAAGTTTGAATGGACCTCAGAGTCGAGTGAAGCATTTGGGATACTCAAGACTGCTCTCTGTAGTGCTCCGATCTTGGGATTCCCTCGCTTTGGAGAAAAGTTCATTGTCGACACTGACGCCAGCGACCGTGGGCATAGGAGGAGTACTCTCGCAAGTTCAGGATGGCCAGGAAACCGTGGTAGCCTATTTCAGCAGAACACTATCTAAGGCCGAAAGGAATTACTGCGTCACAAGGAGGGAACTGCTAGCAGTCGTGAAGTCCCTAGAACACTTTCATAAATACCTCTATGGACAACCTTTCCATTTAAGGGACAGATCACTCCGCCCTGACTTGGCTACTGAACTTCAAGAACTTGGAGGGGCAGACAGCGCGATGGGTGCAGCGGCTTCAGGAGTACAACTTCACGTCTGAACACCGACAAGGGAAGAAACATTCCAACGCTGATGCTCTGTCACGTCGTCCTTGTCCAGAAGGCTGTAAGCACTGCTCCAAGGTAGAAGAAAAGAATCCTTCGGCAGAAGTACGTTTGTGTCACCGTGGGAGCCTGCTAGTGGATGGGAAATGAGTGAACTTCGGAACGAGCAGCTAGGAGACACGGAGATCGGAACCACTCCTGCGAGAGGTGGAAGCTGGAACTCGACCTAGTTGGGAAGACATCGCGGCTAGAGATCACCTATACAAGAGCTACTGGGCACAGTGGGACTCTATGAAGATCAAGAACGGAGTACTAATAAGGATCTGGGAAGCTCCTAACGGGAAGAGGAAAATCTAACAGATCGTACTCCCAAGAAGTAAGAGGAGGGAAGTCCCTCATGGAGTTGCATAAACGGAGCGTCTGGAGGTCATCTTGGTGTCAACAAGACAGTGGAAAAGTTGCGACAACGGTTCTACTGGCTGCACCTTAGGGCTGATGTTGAGAAATGGTGCCGCCAATGTGATGTATGTGCTGGAAGCCGAGGGCCTCAAACAAGAAGTCGAGGCAGGATGCGGCAGTACAACGTTGGATCACCCTTCGAGAGGATCGCCATCGACATCGCTGGACCATTTCCCGTGACAGACGCAGGGAATAAATATCTCCTGGTGGCCATGGATTACTTCACGAAATGGCCAGAAGTATACGCCATACCAAACCAGGAGGCATCTACTGTGGCAGGATGCTTGGTGAACGACTTCGTCTGCCGGTACGGGGTACCCCGTGAGCTACACAGCGACCAAGGGACGAACTTCGGTTCTATCTTGATGAGGGATGTTCTTCAGCGTCTGGGAGTGCATAAGACACGGACAAACCCCGCTTCACCCGCAATCCGATGGGATGGTTGAGAGATACATCAAGACTCTCGTCGGTCATCTCAGGAAAGTTGTCTCCACCAGCCAGCCGGGATTGGGATAAGAAGGTGCCAGTTTTTCTGCTGGCCTACAGATCTTCTAGCCATGAAACAACTGGTGTTACCCCAGCAAGAATGGTCTTCGGAAAGAGAACTTCGGCTACCAAGTGATCTCATGTTCGGCCTACCACCTGACAAGGAGAGGCCAGCGACTGACTTCGCCTCGGAACTCGTTGATCAATTGCACGACACTCACGAGTTTGCTCGCCAGCACCTGAAGGTCGCCAGTGACAAGATGAAGGCTCGCTACGACCGACAAGCCAACTCAGCTGGATTCCAGGAGAACAACTTGGTTTGGCTCTACAGTCCCCTGCGGAGGAAGGGAAGGTGCCCAAAGCTTCAACAGGACTGGATTGGACCTTATCGTGTGGTGACACGAATCAACGACGTGGTCTACCGAATCCAAAGACACCCAAGAGGCAAGATGCTCGTCGTCCACCTAGATCGTCTAGCGTCTTACCATGGTTCCAACACTGATCGGGACGATCAGCCTTAAGGAGAGGGCAGTGTCACGGAGCTGGCCGTCGCGCGGCGGCTGCGGGTGGCGGCCTGGCTGTTGACGTAAGGGACCGCCATAAATCCTTCTGCGAGAGCCATCAACACCCTCATAAATGGCTGGGCCAGTCCTTTTCTTCTGAATAGGCTGATGACAATAGAAAGTCTAGAGCAGTCTTCCTGGTAAAAGACTCACTGCCCATTGACTCCGGAATCTTCTAGACCTTCCAGAGCCCACCGGTATAAACCCTTCTAGGAAGAATGCTAGAAGGTTATATAAGGCCGTCTACTGGGGAGCCGGGGGAGTTGTGAGTACCAGTGAGGCAGTGTAGTGAGTGTCGTGACACGGATCCTGTGATAGTGAGTGCCTGCGGAGATACTGCTGTGGGAATCGTCGCATCGTGGGATCGACCGGAAGATTCAGCGCAGTATTGGGACAACTCCTGTGGAAGGATACGACACCGGGGAAACCGTAAGCAAATTGGACTTAAGCAGAAGAGACAGTAAAGCCACTTGTTAATTAGCTATATTTGTGATTGCAAATAATATTAGTTTTGCAGAAGCCATCTTAGTCATTTAGCAAATATTAATAATAGTAATTGTAATTATTGGAGTTGTAATTAATAGTAATAATTGTAAATAGTAATTTCTTTCAATTAAAGTAATTATTTGTCCTTATTGTAAATTAGCTTTAATAAACATTATTAATTGTAACTAATAATCGTGTTGCTTATTTGTAAACCCACATAAGAATTATTTAGTTTGTAAAAACGTAACATTGGTGTCAGAAGTGGGATTGATTTGTTAAAGCTACACTTTAGATATTATTTATTATTTATTTATTGTATTAATATTATTTTAAAGTAATAATATAATAAAACGATGGCTTCTAGTGGGTTTAAGTTAGCAGATTTGAAAGTGGCTGATTTAAAACGGGAGTTAGAAGAAAGGGACTTAGATACTTCTGGGACAAAAACAGTTTTAGCTAATAGACTTAAACAGGCGATGATAGAAGCAGGTGAAGATCCCGAAAATATTAATTTTTGAAAACTGAAGCAAGTAAGCTTACCCAAAGTGTTACAATCTAACTTAACTAAAACATTGGAAGAAAAATTAAATAGTAATAGTAAAACATTGGAAGAAAAATTAAATAGTAATTGTGAAACACTTCAAAATGACTTGTAAAGTATGAAAAAATGAATTAGCTACAGAGTTTAATTTAAAAATTTGTAGAGTTGAAGAGGAATTTAAAAAGCAACTAGAAGCAGGTATAAATGGTTGCTCCAAACAATTAGAAGACAAGTTAAATGATTATTCAAAAGAATTTGGTGATAGAATTAGGATCTTAGAGGAAATAGCTCAGAGAAACAAGGGCTCAGAAACCTGCACAGAATCCATTGTTAGCCCAGAAGATGGAAAACCAGAATTAATTACGGAACCTCAGCTTAATTCATGTCCACCAATGAGTAATGCAGGGGTGCCAACCTTCGACGGTAAGATGACCTGGGAGGATTTTCGGACACTGTTTCGAGACTGCTGCCGCCGTCCACCGTTGGCCGTCATCAACAAAAGCGTCCATGCTCTGCCTTTCGCTTGCGTGGAAGACGCGCTAAAGGTCCTGCAGACCGTGGCCACCTGCGGAGCGCCAAAACTACGGGAGAACTGGTTAGACGACTGGAGATGCGGTTCGGACATAAGCACATGGAACTGGTCTACAGGTCTCAACTCAGGAGTCGCCACCAGAAGTCCAATGAATCACTGCAGGAATTTGAAGCTAATATCGCACGACTTGTAAGAGGTGCTTACTCTACTTGTGATGAGGCTGTCTGCGAGAACTTATCCATCGACAAATTCCTCGACGGCCTTCGAGACGCTGAAACACAGCAGGCTGTAAAGTTGGCTCGTCCTAAGACATTACACGAGGCGCTAACACAAGCACTAGAATTTGAAGCAGTAAAACAGTCTGTGCAAGGACATGCACGTCTTCGAGGGGTCTGCGTGGAAGAAGGTTTTAAGATAGAAACGTTAGTCCAGAGAGTGCTGGATGCGCTGAAGAACAGGAAGAAGGAAATCCGCTGCTGGAGTTGTGGAGGAGTTGGGCCAATCCCCGAAGCAAGTGCCCAGATAGAGCCTCTCGGGGGCAGATGCAGGAAAACTAAAAAGGGTTGACAGGAAGGGGCAATTGTCAACCCAGCAAACTGAGGGCCCCAGCCGACAGCATTATTGTGGCATCTTTGTCAGGACAGACTAACAGCCTCTACATAGATGGATTAGTCAACGGGAAGCCCAGAAGCCTTCTACTAGACACTGGGGCAACGATGACCATAGTAAATAGAGATGTTTGTTCACCTCCCAATAAAGTCACTCCAACAACCTGGACATTGAGGACTGCGACTGGGGACTTGGCCAGTGTTCACGGGGAGACAGTTGCCACCTTCTGCATCGGGAGTACATGCTTTAAACATCGCACTCTCGTTGCTAACATCGAGGAGGACGTTATAACTCGGCATGGACGTAATGATGAAACTTGGCCTTCAATTAGACCTCAAGAAAGGGGGTGACGACTGTTGGCGGAGAAGAAGTCGTCCTTTCAGCTTAGAAAAAATCTTACTTCTTCGGTGCGGTTATTAAAAGATACCACACTGCCATCTCGTGCTCAGAAGATCGTGAGAGCAGAAGTCGACCAGAACTGTACCGGAAGGACAGAACTTAATGTTAGACCCAGCTGTAAACGAAGAGGAGCTTGGCCGAGGTGTCCTTGTAGGGAAAGACACTGTTTCAATCTTCCAGGGAAGTTCCAGTCTGCATAATGAACTTAAACGACTATCCTGTTACTTTAAAACAAGGCAAGCTCTTAGGTACCTGTTACTCAGTTTCTTCTGTATCGCAATCTGTTAGACAGACAGCATCCTGCCACAAGAATCTTCCAGAAGACATAGCTAAATTTGTGAGAGATGCTTGCAAGGGAATGGACTTGGAACAAACTAAACAAGTAGCTAAGTTAATAACAGAGTACCAGGATGTTTTCGAAACTGCTACAGGGCCAAGAGGCAGGACGACTGTAGTTCAGCACAAGATAAATGTTGGAGACGCACAACCAATCCGCCAAATTCCTAGGAGACTACCCTGGGCGAAGAGGGAGGAAGCTGAGCAAATAACAAAGGAGATGGAGCGAGATGGGGTGATCGAGCCTTCCAGCAGTCCATGGAATTCGCCGGTGTTACTAGTGAAGAAGAAGGATGGGACTTCTAGGTTCTGCGTGGACTACCGACTACTCAATAACGTCACCAAGAAGGACAGTTACCCTTTACCCGCGGATCGACGACACACTGGATGCTCTGGGAGGCGGCAAGTTCTTCTCGACCCTGGACATGAAGAGTGGGTACTGGCAAGTAGAGATTGCTTCCAGAGGACAAGGAGAAAACGGCATTTTCCATAGGGAATGGAAACGGACTGTGGCAGTTCACCGTGATGCCTTTTGGACTATGCAATGCACCAGCTACCTTCGAGAGATTAATGGAGAACGTGCTTAGAGGTCTAACTTGGGAAACCTGTCTAGTGTATCTGGATGATATCATAGTCATTGGAAAGACGTTTAAAGACCATCTTCAGAACCTGGAAAAGATCTTTATAAGGCTTCGTTCTGCCAACTTTGAAGCTTAACCTGAAGAAGTGCAACTTATTTAAAAATAAGGTAAAACTATCTCGGACATGTAGTCTCGTCAGAAGGAGTCTCTGTGGATCCAGAGAAGATACGAGCGATAAAGGAATGGCCCACACCACATAACAAACATGAGGTAAGAAGTTTCCTCGGGCTG
>NW_025783142.1:0-31437 GCF_021130785.1 Homalodisca vitripennis | reverse complement strand
TTTTTTTTATAAAAGGCCTATCCATGGATTGCCATAGGTGCATGAAGATATAAAATAGTTTCAGGGGATTTTCTGAGTAAAATTCCTATTCCCGTAGCAATAGTGCAATAATTGTATTTTATTTTATTTTTTGAACTTATCATCTTTCTTTATTCATTCAAAACGAAGATACTACAAGGACAACAGTGAATGACATAACAATTCATATGCAATTCTCTTCATTAGAGTATAAATCCATTAGGGATTTAATTATGAGATATATAGATAATAAATATGATAGATAAAAATGTTTATTGCTGTAGGCCTGAATTCTAACATTAGTTGAAATATTCAGACAGTCAATACAGGATCAGTTGTCATGTGCTGTCGCTGACACAGACAATCAACAGGCTGTTTTACCTGTTCTCAACACGCGTGAAGTTGGCAGTTATGACTGAATATAACAGACAGCAGTTATGGTTTACTTCTTTCAGCGTTGTAGTACTTCATGAGTTATGCGCCTGTCAAACCTTTATCCCTGATGTCTTTTATTCTCAAATTATCATTTAACGAGCTCATATGTACAATTATTAGATCTCGTATGGCATATTATGTGTCCAGCTACCTAAATACTGTATATTAAGTATTTGACGCCTTAATTAAAGCTAATCTAAAATTACCTAATCTAAACCTAGGTTACCAATTCCTAGCCTAGCCGAACCGAACCTAACCTAACTAAGAATAAATAAATGAGATGTGTCCGCATTGCCAATATATATCCAGACTTCAGTCTATATTTATACCCATGCGTTCTCCTTTAAGGGTACTATCTTTCTCTAAATATACCTTTGCAGTAAAGTAACATATAATATTAAAATTCAAGTTTTGACTTTTGATAAATATGAGAACATACAAGTATTTTCTATAAGAGTAATTAACAACTATCGTAGGTACTTGCAGAACGACTGGTCAGGGTACCTACTAAAGACTGATTAACATTTTTTCCGTCTGTCTGTATTCATATTTTACACACTAATTTTACAAAACTAGATATTATTCATCTATTGTTTGCGCAAAATTAAATTCGTACGCGTATCAATTTTTTATGGAATCAGTTATATTGTGTACATTTCATCTATTAGTTTTCTCATAAACTTAAAACACACTTAAACTTCGTTAATTTCTGCAATATGTAATGTTAACAGCATTCATTACAAATAAAAGCCTTATACTTAATTTGGTATTCGACTACTCTCAATACTCCGAAAGTTTTATGGGCCGTTTATTATTTGAATGGAAAGACTGGTCAGTTTAAGAATGTTTCAAATCTTTAAACGGACAATGATTGCAGCTTTACGACAGTATATAACTATGTGCTTTATCTGGTTAATAAACTTCATGAATTCATCTCTAAAACAGATATACATCTAGAACCGTGATAAGTGATCTATAATTAGTGCTTTTTTCAATAGATGTAAATATCCTGGAAAGTAAACTACTAATACCAAGACCTATTTGATTAATTATCCGTAAACATAATGCATGGATTAATTATTTCCTTGGATATAATCGCTACCTTAGTGACATACTTATGTTTTTTAAATCTTAAAAAATAAAAATCAGAATTTTCGGTTCGATTTTATTATATTTGTACTGTGTACTATTTTCTAAAATTTCCACGAGTAGAGGTACATACACAAAAAGGATTAAACAAAAATACCAATGCCAAACCAAAGCTCCGATGTCCTTTATCTGTATAAAATGGTATAGGATGTAAAATTGTATTGAAATTATTACAAATAGTTTAATAGTGATATATGGAAACGCAATATCGATAACGGAACTCAAGTTGGCGAGAACAATGTTAGCAGTGTGAAGAGGCTTTCTGTACAATAAAGAGATGGACAGTTTATACAGCACTCAACGTGGACTTCATTGCTACTTCTTCAAGTGTTTAATTTATATTACAATACCAAACACTTTCAAGCGAATCAGTTCTTCAGTTTTATTTTTATTAAGAAATACAGGCTTTGTTGGAGTCAGTTTTTTGTATCATCGTTAATGTGTTAACAAATTATTATAAGTTAAAACATATATTACAGTTATATCTCATACAAATATTGATTTTCTAAAGGTTTTATTTATTGTAAATTACTTTTTTCAAAGAAATTTTTAATTCCATGTTTTAATTTTGTAATTATCTGCAGCTGTAATAGAAGTTCTCTATCCCAATTGTGTTTGTGTCTAACGCGCTCATAGACTCTAACTGATTTACCAGCTCGAACTTTTTGTTTCCTTCTGTCGACAAGCCACAAATTGGACTCATAGTGTACACAGTGTTATAAAAAATTATTTACAAAGTGTAGTACACAGTGGCGTACACAGTGACGTACACAGTTATGTACACAATGACGTATACAGTTACGTACACAGTGGCGTATACAGTTTATGTACACAGTGGCGTATACAGTTATGTACACAGTGGCGTATACAGTTATGTACACAGTGACGTATACAGTTATGTACACAGTGACGTACAAAGTTATGTACACAGTGGCGTACACATTTATGTACTTAGTGACGTACACAGTTATGTACACAGTTATGTACAAAGTGACGTACACAGTTATATACACAGTGACATATACACTGGAACCTTTTCATTAAATAATTCAGATGTTGTCTTTTAATCCTCTTGATACCCTTTCTTGTAATGGAGTAACAACATACAGCTTGCAAAGTTATAAGGACCGTATATTAAAATTATTAATATGAAAATGGTATTAAAGCCGTCTCAGAAACTGAACTACTATTATTGTAAATCTTTTAGTAATAGATTTTAGTGATATTTAAGTAGGATTATCTCTGAGTTAAATACTTGAAAACTATAGCATTAGCTTTTTATAGCCATACGTTTTTAACCACTAACCAAATATCGCTTATGCTAATTATACAGCTACATGACATATGGAAATATGGTATTTGAACATCACAGAACTAATATTGTTCGTTAGTTGGCGTTCATCTTTCATAATAAAAAATTCAACTTTGCTTTTTTGAACACATATTAGCCTCTACAGATTTAAAAATACATTTTAATGGTAGATTCCTAAGATAAATGCTAAACAGCGTGATGGATGTCCAATTCATCATGGAAATATAGTTATATGTTCCCTGTTAAAATTAATGTTATAATAAAATAAATAACCACAAAAGGCTTAATATAAATTAACAGTTATTGATAATTTATTTCTATTGATAACGAAAATATGAGTTTTTTAATAGTATGCATTTCTTTTTAAGAATGTATACTTAAATTGTTTCTACACGCTTAACTTGATGTAAAACTAATAATTGAAATATAGTTTCAGGAATATTAAACTGATTTGGAAGGTTTTGGTGCACTATAAGCCTACATTAATGTCAAATTACCACGGCAGAATACTTGATCGACTTTCCAAACCGTGAATTGTCACTTAAGACTAATAAACCTTAAAAAGTAAACATGAGTTTATGAGCAGAATGTCTGCGTTGGAGCCTTATATAACAATTACTGAAATCAAAGAACCTGGCTTTATTGTTTGTCATAAATATTTATTCTCTTGTGGCAAGCCTGTTCCATCTATTTACGGCTAATAATAAAATATTCCACAAGAGTTTAAAGTAATGCAGACATTTATATTAAAGTAATGCAGTATCATAATTATAAAATAAGTACGAAATTGTACTTGGGTAAAATAAGAAATCATTTATAAAAACAAGTAAGAATGTTCCTAGTGACGTTGGGCACGGTTGCCAACACAAAGACAATGCGAGGCTGTGCATTTCCCGCGCTGTAACCTTTTAGATGATGAACGCTTAGCAGAGAGTGAAACAAGAGCGGATGTGTAAGCTTTTTGTATCCCATTGTCCTCTCGCTTTTATGGTTTGCCTTAATAAAGCAGTACCAATTACTTTCAATCCAGTGTTTATTCAAATTAGATCAGCAGGCTAGCAATGCTTACATCGTGACTGAAATATTTCTCCTTTGTTTCTTAAAAGGGCTCTTATTTGATTAAATGATTAACAATTTACATTTTAATTACACTGAAAAATCTGAAAATTAGAAAAAGAGTTCTAGGATGTTGGAGACATTTAGGAGACGGACAACACGTTGTACTCAAATAAAAAAATAAATTTAAAAAAATTATGTAAAGATTACTAATTTAGTAATTACTAATTAAAGTATTACTAATAATTCTTTGCTATCGTACAAATTACACCGTGTTCAATCCCAATAACTGTTTTTATAATGCAAATACTGTGTTTATAAAGCAACTGAAACTTCCATCACTAACGGCACCCTTCTTTATAAATTAAAACATATAAGATTGGTATTGGTTTAAAAATATATTCAGAAGGTAATAAGTCAAGCAACGCAGGACGATATACGAGAAAAAAATTGGATGTTTAAACAGAAAAATTTAGACAATGTGGAAAAATGTGTGACGAATCAAAATGAAACACTTATTTTTTTATTATTTTAGTATTTAACAATGATATGACACAAATTAAAAATTTGCGAAAAACATCATTTTCAAGAACAACAAATAGTAGATATATTTCTGTACTACTGTGATCCAGATTGATCCACTGTAAACTAATGTGTAGTTATCTATCTTTCATTTATACCCTAGTAGAACCCTCTGAAAAATTGTTCAAAAGTTAAAAGCAAATTAAACGATGTATGTTGAAATGTTCTAAGTGCAAAATTCTCATTGGACCCAGACAAGCTTATTCTGAATTCAATATAAGCTGTTGTGGAAATTTAATTTATAGGATAATTTGATTGGTGGTAGACGAGTGTTGATGAGAGTCTTGACTGAATAAGTCACAATCACTCCTACTCCATATAACTCCCACTATTTGTAATGATTTAATTTATGATTATCATGTACTACGTTACTTATGAAATGTATGTATGAAGTTGTTTAGTAATGGAAACGATGAAAATTTAGAACGACTACCCACTAAATACGAAATAGCAACCACAGAATATACCTAGAACATGAAAAAGATTAAAATTGAAGGACCAAATACTAAAATATTGGTTTTCATATAAATGGCGAATCATTGCTTTGTGTTTTAGTTGGAAAATAAGAATTAAAGTTGCCAGAGGCAAGCAACTGGACTAGTTTTCCACATCACAAGTTGTACAGTGACCGTAATTCGAAGAAACACCCACCCTCCCCTCCACTGTCTGGATTTTGTAGGTTACTATTTACTGTATTGAAAGTAGAACTTTAATAGAAAGAAAATTTAGGAATTTCATAGATGTATCACTAGCATTTAGTATTTTGTAGAAAATTAAATTTACATGGAATAAAGACTTTTTGATGTTATAAATGAAAGGTATACTTTAATGTTCACTTAAGTGTTATATTTATTTGGTATAAATGAATCAAGTGGTAGTTGCAAGAATACTGAAATTATTTGTCAGATAATTGCTATATTTCATTGCGATCTAACTATTATGTTTAGAAGTTGCTTTGTGCGATGGAAGGATTAAGAAGTAAACAGGATTATCCCGGACATTTGCCATCGTTCAGTGATACAACAAATATGTAACACTAGGTTTCGAGATGCAATCTAATCTCTTCTTCAGGTAAGTAACTAACCTAACACATAACTCCAACTAGGTTAAAATAAGCAAATAATGCCACAGCGTTTTGACACGCCTAAGTCAGAAATCGCAACCACCATAGTGTGTGTCAACTTAACTAACTATAAAATATGCAATTTATAAAAAAAAAAAACTAAACATAACACAAGTAATTAAAACAAAACTTTAATTACTAGGCATTCGCCGACCAACCACCTACGACTGACTAGTGGCTAATAGCAAATTATGTGTTATGTTCATTATTTACGTAAGAAGAGATATTATTGCAGACCTCCGAAACGTAGTGCTTCTGATTCCTTGTATCACTGAACGATGGAAGATGTCCGGAAAATCCTGTTTCCTTTACCAAGTTAGCCTTGCATTGTATTAACAACGGTATAAATGCCTATTTATGCAAACCTTCACAAATTAAAACAGTCATACTTATATTTAGAATTAAACAAAAATTATATTTTAGAATGTTGACCATGTTCACATTCCTGTTAGTGCGTCTGGAATCTGACAAACGTGCACTCTTGGAATCTGAAGCTATGTTCATCTGAAGAGAAACGCTTTTATTTGGTAATGAAGCTGAATATGTATTATTTAGATCTTTTCAACATCGGATACGTTCATACGGGTACTGCAAAATAAAAAAGATAGTTTAATACAGATGACGAAATATTATCATGAAATGAAAAATCGGGTGCAAAATACCATATTTCTGACACTATTTCCGAGCATGGCGGAGCAATGAAGTTGCCTACACATAACGTTACACATAAGGGGGAAAATTTGTCTTAAATAAATAGGTATTGCCAACTGTCTAAACATGTAACAAGCTAAGATATTGAGTAACTGCTTGGCTTTAAATTGTAATTAATTTTAATAGCAAGATACAAAACGTTAAAACAATCTGTAAGTGAATATAAACAGTAAGTAAAAAGCTGCTTTTAAATTCTGGAGGAATAATATACACCTTGAGAACGATCCCAAGCCTCCGTTATCTTTCGGTAGAGGGGAATACCCGTTACCCCATCCCCTCCCCCTTCCACGATTACCTCACCTGTACCCCTTCCTTATTTAATATCCGGTTTTCCAAATCTTATCTTTACCTAAGAGGCCTAACAGTTTTTCTTTCACACAAATACCAATCTTAGATGGTAACAAAAGCCGGCAAAATAAGCTACGGCAAAATGCAATGTGAAACATTACGATAATAAACACAACTATAACATAAGGCCTAGTAATAGCGTAACTCACTTCACAAAACAATAAAGCCTAAAAATAATTTATTAAAATGGTTTCATATAACTTTAATTTTGATAATTAATAAAAAATAAATAGTTTTGAAAATATAATATTTATTTTTCATTTATAGTTAAGCTGCTAACTAGTATCTTTTATAGTAACTTAGTACTAAAAACACGTTTAATATACGTATATGTATATATATATAATTTGAATAAACATTGAATCGCAAAAAGTACTTGCTCCGCCGGGACTAAAACCCGGATCTCTCACTTACCGGGTGAAATGTGCTACCATTACACCACAGAGCCCCTTACTTTTTTGTGATTCTATTATTTTGTATTTGGCCGTATCTGTCACATAAGTGTTTAAATAAGCAAACTAATAAATGATCGGGAGACCAAATACCTGTCAAATGACTTTCATTTACATTAAATATGTATAAGTGGCAATAGCCTTATTTAATTTCAATTAACATTGAATCACAAAAAGTACTTGGCCTTCGCCGGGACTTGCATCTTGTTAATATATAGAAGATTATTAGGAGATTGCAAAAATATTAAAGCAACATTCTTTATTATCGACGAAACTTTGTATTAAAATATCATTTGTAAAACTACGTGACTTGCTACAACCATAAAAAATAAACTAATTAAACTCGTAGTGTGTTCCAGGAATGTCTGTCAACAAATGCTGACATAGAACTAGTCAGACAGAAAATGGAACCTTTTGATACCGAGATCAAACGGTACAACCAATCGAACGGCTTTGTTATTTGATCGCTTTTGTCGGTTTTCGTTTACAAAGTGACTGATGTATAACGTTTTTCTGCTATGAGCGTAATTAATGTAATAGTTACGCAATTGTGTTTTAAACACAAACTTTATCGAATCCTCTGGCAATCATTATTCATTTCACGTAACTGTAACTATGTGTCTGTGCGATTTTGTAACAACAGAATTTCGTTACGTTCACTCACAATTTCTCATTCACTAACTTTTAATGCAAAGAAGAACACTTTTAAGTTAATTGTTCTTGATTATTATTGAGTATTATTTATTGCTCGTTTTTTAGGACATATGAAGTATTGTAAATAATTAAATTACCATTTCATATGTAAGTTTAGCTAGCTTCATTATGAAGGACGTGGCATGGCGTTATTGTTATTATGTTGTTGTCTGTCCTTGTTTCCTCTCGGATTAAGGAAAAACTATAAAGAGGAGTTCGGGACGAAAATGTAAAATGGAAACAATAAATTGTTGTTTATCATTGCAAAAGAATTATCAGCACATTACAGCTACTGTGAGCTCCGTTTCATACATAAGCGAAGCCCATTCTTAGAGGTGTAGTGAAGTTTCTGTCCTCTGTTTCTGTCCGCTTATACACTTGATATCTTAAATATGAATTCAGCTATAGACATGAAATATGGTTAGGAAAACAGTTTGACCTGTTGGTTCTAAATTGGACATTCCACGGCGTTAGGTGCAGCGTTCAAATCAGCGTGTACAGAGTGTGTACTAATCACTACATAGTATAAAACAAAGTCGCTTTCTTTGTCCCTGTGTCCCTTTGTATGCTTCAATCTTTAAAACTACGCACGGATTTTGATGCGGTTTTTTTAATAGATAGCGTGATTCAAAAAGAAGGTTTATATGAAGTATGGTATAAGAAAAGTTACCTCAAATATTTTGAAATTCTGAAAAAATATACTTTTTACGTTTCATAATCCAAATTAAACTGGCACTAAACAGCTGTTCACACCTTCAGTTTTATGTCGACTGGCTGAAACATCTGTTTAAATTTAAATATCAATGAAATATTAAGTAAACAGTGCTTGAATCAGTTTGTGTACTGCAGGTAGTAAATAAAATGTTATTATAAAAATTTTACTCCAGATTGTGCCAGTGATGAATTTAAATCATCTAATGCACTTTATGTATTATTTAAAACACTATTATAAACCAACCTTAATGAACAAAGTTATGCATGTTTTCACGTACGTTGGTTTACACTGGTGGGCTTCCTTGACATTATGATATGGCATTGTAACAGTGGCTTAATCATAATACATGCCTCTGAGAAATTAATACTGACATGCCTCTACGTAACAAAAAACTTATAGTTTTGAATGTTGCGTAACCCTAATAAGGATTTCTCCCTTACACTGAAAGTACGTAAGAAATGGATAGGACTTCTTCCTAGGCCATAATAGGTCCTACGTATGTGTATATTTTCTTCATCAGGACAACATCAGGGACAACCATGTCCCTGGAGATATTTTAAATTGAAAATAGATTACAGAATCCGTTTTGGAGAACTGAATAATCGAACTAACTAGAATTTGATCGAGGAAATATCCTATTTTTTTTAAATAAAAAATTTGATCTCGCAAGCTGAAATGTGACATAGTAAGTGAAATGAATGATCTGAAGTAGGCAGTCTTTAACCGAAGTAGGCTTCTCGGTCCGTTGTAAGTATATATTTTTTCATCGTCAGGACAAGGCAAACTATACTATGGTACTGGAAATATCTTAGATCTAAAATATGTGATAAAGGCTAGAAAATTAGACGCCTTTTGACCGAAGTAGGTTTCGGCGACCTGTCTATTTTTATTTTATTGGTCAAAATAATAATGCAGGCTCAAGCTGTGACGTTGAAAATCTAATTAATTAATTTGAACCAGAAACGCTCTTCCACGTGCATTTAAATTATCACATTAATACATAAATTAAATTAAACTCTGATAATATTCACCATGAACTTAAATAATATCTACTATATATATATATATATATATATATATATATATATATTATATATATATATATATATATATATATATATATATATATATGATGAATAAATGATTTTATTCCTTCCAAAAACAACAAAGTTAATATGAAAAAATTAACATCTTGGAATTAACTGGCCACTTTTACACGTATTGTGGTGTGGCCGGTATAAACATATAAAAATAAAATATACTGTTTGTGTCAGAGTCCAGTTTCTTAAAGTGCTTCTACAGCCGAGTCGCTCTCTATGGCATCTGTGTCTTAGCACTAGCACTCGCAGCTTATCAATACACTTGAATACCTTACTCACTCGATATAAAATGGCTTACAATATAAAAACAAAGAAAATTATACTTCCACAGTAACAAGCAAAAATAAAAACCCAGCAAATAATACAGTACGCTGATTGAAAATCATTTATTTTGAAAACATAAACATACTCATCTTATTTTATGTATATTAAAGTTACTTTAAAATTAGTGCTAATTTGGAATTTGAAGTTAATCATAAAAGCAATTACACTCTTCAACAGATAGTAAAAATGTTGTTAGCTTAGAACTGAAAGAATTTATATTGTTTTGCTAACTTTATTTCGTATGGCAATTTATAAAAAAATGGCTATATATACAGGGTGAGTGGCTCTTGGTGTGACAAATTTTTTGGGTTATAATGCAATGTAAATTTGATACAATGGCGTTTATTAAAATAGTCTAACTCAAAAAATTAGGCCTGAAATGAATTATTTTAAGTTTTTCTAAAAAAAAACCCGTGTTTTTTGTACGTAGATCTGATATTTCTTCTCAGCAACGTATAGACATATGAGAGCAAACTACATTATTTTTAGATTTTCCGTTAAATTTTATATTTGAAAAAGTAGTATCGGTTCAAAACGGTAAGAAAAGAAAATTAAAATTCAGGTTGATTTCAAATGGCAAAGTTGCTAAGTTTCAGAAAAACTGAAACATCATTGAACCCCATCTTTTTACCACACCCTGTACACAAGAATGTGCCAAGTGAATATTAAAAACTTTGGCATTTAATAGGCTTTAAAATGCTTTGCCATTTGAATCAACCTGAATCTTAATTTTCTTTTTTTACCGTTTGAACCGATAACTTTTTCAAATGGAAAATTTAACGGAGAATCTAAAAATGATGTTGTTTGCTCTCATATGTCTATACGTTGCTGATAAATATCAGATTTACGTACAAAAACACGGACCTTTTAGAAAAACCTGAAAATAATATCATTTCAGGCCTAATTTTTTGGAGTTAGACTTTTTTTGTAACCGCCATTGTATCAAATTTACATTGCATTATAACCCAATAAATTTTGTCACACCAGAACCACTCACTCACCCTATATATTAAGCCCGGGAGGAAGCACTAATACGACTAAATGATCTGCTAATGATTCCTGGCCAAACAACTGATGTTGTGGGCGATTAGGTTTGATAGCATGAGGATTTCTGTCTGCCCAAATGTGGTTGTCATGGAAGTTTAATGATAGCTGTTCTTGTAAAGTAGAGCCTCATTGGTAAACAAAATTGTAATTTAAAAAGTTTAGGATCAGCACATTTTAACAGAAGCCATCGACAAAAACAACATGGGGAGCGTAGTCCTTGTGTGTGGCAAAACAGTTTGTACATGCTGGAAGTTGGTATGGGTGTAACTGGTACTCCTTGTAGTATTCCCCCGAATACTATATTGGCTGACATTGAACTGTACACTTGCATGTACACTTGTAGTGACAATTCTCTAGTGCTCTTTTCAGGATAACCAGAAATTTCATTAAAGAACCAACTCTTCTAATTCAACAGTCCTACATGATCGGGCGATGTCTGCATTACTATGCTGCGAAGACTTCAAAGAACCTGTTTCAGATAGTCGTTGATGAATAGTGGCAAAAGTCTTGCGCTTGGACACCTACGGTTAGGAAAGTTCTTCTGGTACAGACGTCTTGCTGAAGTACTATTGCAGCGTCCCAAACCATACATTAAAATGCATGTCTGCTAATTCAGAGTTTGAATACGCATGAATATTACCCTCCATTTTTTAATAATGAAAACACACAACACAAAATCACTAATACGATGGATGGAAATAACTGGTTAAAATACTTAACACTAGCACATAGTATCTATACAGTTTGTTGTTTTTTTCGACAATGATGTGATATATGTCATCTAATAATAAATGCCCAGCTGATTATTTATTATTTTAAAATGATTTAAACAGTTGTTTGTTTAAATGATTAATTATTACGAGCTATTACCAATCAGATACTCATTTATTATTATAAAAAAGCAAATAATTGCTGTGTAGTGTACACATTTAGTTAACTTTGCTTATTATGATTGTTTTCAGAATTAAATTCTCTACAATCTGTTATTAGGAAAAACAATTTGTGTATTGGTCATTTAACAATGTTATTCGACATCAAACATTTAAGACGGTATTTTTGTTATTAGATTTTTGACAAATTTCATAATTTTTCTCAAAAACTGTTCACATTACAACCTCTAGAGTGGTTTTATTTTATTTTCCAGGTGGTTTCCTTATGAATCCATCTTGTTTGAGTTAAAAAGTAAGAACAAAACTTTTCAGAATCACTTAATTTCACTAAGTGAACTGAAAACAAAGCAAAATCTTTCGCCAGCCATTACTCAGTAATGGAGCGTTTCCGGACCTAGCTTTATATAACATTTTTTTCTTATTGTTAGCTCTAGTATCACGTCTTAAAATATTTTACCATATTTCTGACTCACCCTGTATATATATATATATATATATATATATATATATATATATATATATATATATATATATATATATAATTATATATATATATATATATATATATATATATATATAATATATATATATATAACGCTGTATATAAAGACATTCTGTAATGTAATAATTGTTTGTAAAAATAAAATAAAAAGACAAAAATGTAAAAAGTAAATAAGTAATGTAGGTATGAATTTAGATATTCCAAAGATACCAGGAAAATCTTCATGGTAAAAGGAAAGGGGAATTGTTTTATACGTCCAAATTTAACGCGTGCGGGCCACGGGCAGTAATGAATAAACCAAAACAACTACTGGATCAAACTTAATAATTTTTTTGTGAGTGACATAGGCTATATGTATTATACCCGTGCGAAGCCAGAGCGGGCCGCTAGTAGTAGTATAATATAAGTTGTCCCTTTGTTTTTTGACCAAGCGATGCCATATAAACATAGAACAGACCTACACGTAAATGACAGGGCATAACAAACCAATTACGGTAATAGACCTTTATTGAAACCGTCGATACTCATTCAACCTAAATTGAATTGCCATGTAAGTGCGTGTTTGACCAGTAGCCAGGATTTGTAAATTACAGTCCAGTCTCGATGGCCAGTTTAGAAATTAATTGGTCAAGCATTTGTTTATCACAGCCTATTGTTTCAATAAAAAATCGATACCAAAATTTATAATTATTGTATTATAATATAAATTAAATACACAATGGTTCCAATATAATTACGCAATAGATTTTTAACTTCATACATGGATTTATAAATATGTTTTTGAAATTTTAAGTCATTACTCTAAATAAGAATACTTCCATTTTTCACAGTAGAAGGAAAACTGCAAAATTTCACTTTTGATGAAGTACTTGATGTTTCTAAAACTTTTCGTAGAGCTATAAAATCTTGACTGGCGTCATATCTTTGATGCTTACAACAAAAGATGCATGTGTCAATTACCGTCCTATACACTATAATTTGCAGACATTTCTCACAGTTAATAAAGTGGTTTCGTTGGGTTGGGTTACCATATCTGTACTGGTTGGATAATTAGGTGTATAAAACATCTGTAACCACATTTTTCAGTCCATCATCTGTGCCCTAATTCCAAAGTAACCTATATTCTAGGTCAAATCACTTCAAAGAGTAATCGATACAATTCCTACAGGTTTATAAATTACGTTTAAAATAATTTAACAATTTTGGGTAGAAAATTATTTACTAAGGAACTGTAGAATTTCAGCATTGTAGAGTGAAAATCTTTCAGTCAAAATAAATTATAAATAAATTATGTTATAAGAGTTAACAATTGATAGCAGTATTAAAAGTCAATGTTACAAAACGATTCTCCTTCTTTAATAAATGGAACATAAATATCACCTAGTAAACAAAGTTTCAATTATATACAATACACCTTGGTAATATCCTGCAATATGACGTCATTAGTTGGAAATTAAGTAATTCAACAAATAATACTTTATTTCAGATAGTCTAACGGCTTTCAACAACACCATTTATTTATAATCAACTCAAAATATTATAGAAAATCTCTTCTATAAACAAAACGTACATACATTACCATCGGGACGCACAATCACACATTAACATGCTGTCCTAGTCGGTAAGTATATTCTTTGAAGATACCTATTATATTAAGTTGACTTCTATTATTCTATATTTCATACAATTGGTTCGCTATATTGATATTTAATTTGAATAGTAGTTTACTAAAATCACTTTCATACATCTTTGAGATATAACCAATAGAAAAATATAGGACGTTTGAAACGATGATCATGAAATGATGAGAGAGGCTGATAAAGAAAGCAATAGATAAAATAAAAAAGAAAAAGAAAACAGTGAGAAGAACAGTACTGAACATGAGAATAGAGGACAGTGAAATCGCAGAGTACAGTCCAAGGGATTTAGTATTTCATATAGTTTAATAGTGTGAGTGTAGTGTTTGTTTTTAAACTTGATTTACCAATTTATAAATATTTTAGTAAACATTTTTTAAAATATATTATATGCTTAAAATTTGCCACCACCTATTTTCTTACATCCTGTGAGGAATATTTTCTGAAAATAAAATAGTATTTTTCTCTGCACCTAAAAATGTACAAATAAAGTTAAGAATTGTTTATATTATTATGTTTAAACTCTTACCTGAGTTGACACAACTTCCATGAAACTAAATACTGTATTACGCTAAACAACTATACAAAATTTAAGTTTCTAGTTCAAATCTATCTTGAAATATTGTATCCAATGCCATAAAATGCAATCAAATAAGATTGCTGATGCTTTCTTTAAAACTGAAAATTTTTTTTGGCCGCTCTCCTTAAAATTTTTTTATTATTAATAATGTGGTTACTCCAAGTCATATTTTTAATGACATGCATCTTTTATTACGGTTTGGCACATTTTTGTATTACTATATTACAATAATGAATCGTATATTACTTAAATATTAGACTTGTATTACACTTATATCTTGATGTACATTTACTTCACATCTTAATAAATAAATTTTATATTGGTGGTCCAATGGATAGAACAATGGACGAGTTATGCAGTTATAATAACACAGAAACAAATCGCATCTATGATTTATCACTCAGACGTAGCGGAGCTGAGGGCCGAGAATGTTTAGATAATAGCCAACTCAAATGTTGCCCGATACAGTTTTGTATTCATTGTCCGATAGTGTGGCGGAATTCCGGTGTCACCGGAAACTGATGATCCAGAATAAACACTTTCCACTCGCTGTTGGGGTGGCTCTCACTTTTTGGTGTGACACGCGATCTGCACTTTACGTGATTTTACTAATAGTAAAAATAAAGGTTAAACAACTAATAATCAATCCGTGTCACTGCATTAAACATTCATATACAAAAACAAGCATCTTTAGTTATAAGTCTTGAAGTAACTTTTTTAAACTGGAGAAAAACATATAGTTTTAATTTCATTCTTAGGCCAAAAAATATAAAATATTTAGTAGTGGAATACCTAACATTAGCAGCGTACAGATTTTATTGTCTTGACAGTAGCGATGAGAAGTTCTTGGAAAATGACATTATCTCATGCTATGTATCTCACTACTTGAACTACTTAAGTACGTTTAATGGCTAAAATCTATAGTGCACTAACTTAGTGTAACTTCAAGGAGCTTATTCTGACAAGATTAAGATCGACAATAAGTATTTATCCTTCAATATGTTTTTTATGAACCATTATTAGAACATTATACAGCATCTAGAGCAGACTGTATTGTTCTAAAGGCAACTTCCAGAAAAAAAATCTTTGTTTAAAGTTTGTGTAAAGACGATGGAAATTTTGACGGGATAACACGATTTTGGACATTTGCTATCGTTATGGTTACAAGAGGTATAATACAGCTATATTACTTAGATAGGCAGTATCCCACTATCATTCGTGATGGTGTGATGTGTGATTGTGTTTCTCGTCTTAGTGACTTGTGCTCGTGACTTGCATTCTCTGCAGTGACAACGCCTGGACTAGACTCCAAGCAGCTCTTGGTGTGTTTTAATACTTTTCTTTCCCTTCTTTTTTTCTATTCTCTATTGTTTTATGTACTAATACCTCCCCAACCTGATGAAAATGATAGATTCTAATCTTTGAAACCTTGTATCATACCTTCCGGAAAAAATATATTAGTTTTTTTTATGAAGAAACTACAGACACAAACATCATTCTACATTATATAACATACTATTTAAATAAAATATATATATATATATCTCAGTGCCTTATACACGAGAAGTTCTATATGACAATATTTTTTCAGGCAGTATTTTATAGTTTTATATATACATTCATTAATAAGATATATTATACGTTTTATTTATTTTATATCTTTTTGGATAACAATAAGTTAGATGTATGATTTGTTTATTTTGTAACATTAACAATTCGTAAATGTAGAACCCTTGTAACAATTCGCAAACATGTATTGAAACCGTTGCACTAAATCCTAAATGAGTGAATAATTTACTTTTACTGAATCTATGATAGGATTGAAATCATAATACTAACGAATTAGATATTATTTGGAGTCATTTAACATTGTAATAAAGTGCCTACGTTAATGTATGTATAAAGAGAAACCACAACGCTAAGTTCTTAGGCTCTTAAGCACATTCAAAAAGCTGAGAAGTTTAAATTAGTTTCTAAGCGGTTTAGCGAGGAAGTCAGGTGTTTATTTTGTCACTCGTTTATTAGGCTTGGTAAAGATGTGTAACTTTCTAAAATCTTCTACTTATTTCTGCAATTAATTTTCTAGTTCTCATAACATTTACATCCGAAAATTATATTTCTAATTTAGATCTCATGTTACATTTACAGAGTAAATGAAGATTACGAGTATAGACTGATTTAGTTTGAGTAATTTATACATCGCTTCCGGATATATCCGAAGACAATTAGATTTCAGATTGGAATTATATTTAGATACTTCAGTCATAAAAAGTAGTAGAAGTTAAACTTTTTGCTTATTCTCATTATATTAGTTTACTCAAAGCAGGCTTAGTGGCTCAAGGTCTCCTATTCTTTTATAGTGGTTATATTCTCCTATTCTCTGAAGAAGTAATAGCATTAAATTAGAAGACTTGCAATATATTAAAATAGTTTATATATGTGGATAAAGAATCATTCAGTTAATTTAATGACAGTAGGAATTTCAGTGAAAGTTTGTTAAGCTTATTAGCCAGAAATGTTAATGAAACACACACGCACGCGCGCACATAACCCAGCCAACATTTTCAATATAGTAATAAAACTATATCAAGCCTTAAGAATATGTAAGAGTGTAGATATACGAACTACTAATATATCTTCTTCTATAATCATATGGGAGTATCAACAGCCTAGAAAACCGCTGGCTTACTGTTCTTTCGCAGACCCGTTCTTAAGAAATATCATTGTTTTGACAAAAGTACTTAAATTTTAAGATATTTAATATATATTTTTATCCCATAGTATTTTAGTCATTACATTTTAATATACGTATGTAGTTAATGCTACATGAACAAAGCAGTTTTAATTAATATTTTAACTCGATGTCAACAAATAGTCTTTCTCAATGTTGGCACTTGTTTAGCTCCGAGTTCATCACTGCTACATAGCTTAATGCAAAGGTTTAGACTGTGGAAATTTATTTATTTGTGTTATATAACATGTTACAGAAAATGAGTGACTAAAGAGGGTACTGAGAGGCATATTATGTTGTCTGGTTTAATATAATAATGACGTTTTACATAGAATTTTTACATCATATACGCACACCAGTTTCAGGAAACTTAATATTTTAAATGAGATAACCCGATTTATGTGCGTATTTAAAGAGGTATTGTGGAGCTTAACTCAATATTTGAATGGAATTATCACTATCGACAATAGCTGTGTTATAAGTGAAACACTCGGTTGCTCCGCCGTGCTTTGGGATCGTGTCTAAAACATCGCTTTGCACTAATTTGTGTACCTGTGCTACTATGAGAATACCTCTTCGTCTAGGTTACACTGGGGTAACCAGACTTAGCTCATTTGCAGCCTAAAAGTCTCTGCGATGCAAAAATGCTTTTGAGCACCTTTAGAGAGGTGTGGACTCCAGATTTCAGGAGCTGAATCTCCTCCGTCAGATCTCAAACCCTGCATTAAGCTGAAGGGGAAATGAAGCTTAGTTAGTACAATATTCGAAAAAACAGTCAGACTAAATTTGTATAAAAACTTACAATAGGTTTAATGACTTTTAAATGAATAAAACTGTACCAAAGCACACGTCTGAAAGATCATTTTATTTAAAGTTTGTGTATTATTAATTAATGTAATAATGCTTCATTATATTAAATTTAAAACTTAATATATTATTTAACCTTTCCATGTAAATAAATAAACCAACGTTTTTCATTTTAGATTACTAAAGCTATTCAGTAAATTGACAGAAATAAGACTAAATCAACCATTAGTTTTATGCATCAGATCCACGTTTCGCACATGAGTGAACACGACTGATTAGCTTATTTAGATTTCACGCACAGTCAGATAAAAAACCGTTTATACACCCATTTATTCGGAAGGATTGAATTTATAAGGTTATTAAAAAAATATTAATACAAATATTGTATATTTTATACTACACTGATGTTAATTGAAACCGGGCCACATTTACAGAAAATGTTAAATGGGGAGACTTTAGAGATTAAAGAGTTTGACTGTTTTTTATACGTTGCCGAACCTTAATATTTTTCTAAGGAGCACTTTTGGAAATTTTGAATATAGAAAAAAATTTTATCGATTTTGTTTTAGTCCTTTAGTCTTACTCGTTAGGAAATTACAGGGAAATATATTGTAGTTCAAAATGAAATGATTTAACATGTTTAAGTGTTGTATAAGTAATTTAAAATGAAATGACAAAGAAAATAGCGTTAATGTTAAGTGGACTAATAATTTTTTATCCCTATTCATTATTACAAGCTTAATGTTATTAATAAATTGCTAACATGAATATGAACATTAAATACTAATAATATAATGACCAGCCTACAGGTCAGGTTGTATGAGGACAGAGTAATATGTTAAACATTAAGCCAATAAAACTTTTAAAATCATTACTATACATAAATATAAAAACTGAAAATGTTAAACTATAACATCCTTTTATTAAAGTCTATAAAAGATTCTAACAGTTTTAAAAATTAAATCAGGTACATTATTAAACATAAACTAATTTTTTAAACCGCGTATAGTAAATTTTGAAGAGAACTTGATAGTTTCCTTTCTCTATTCTGTGTAAATTACCAGGTTGGTTTACATTATTCAAAAAGAATTAAAAAAAAATATTAAGTATATATTAGTTTTATTTATAATACTCCAACAGATTTTGATATTACGAAGTTTTAAAATTGGAAATATTACTATAATAGACACTAAATAAAATTCTAAATATTGCTTGGCATAATAGTTTTTGGAGAAAATGATAAAAAGTTACGAAACTAATCCTTAACAACAACGTTTTTAAAAGGAAAATAGTATAATAATTTACAGGTAAAAGTCATACATTTTTTTAAATGCGTCAATGAACACAATCGTATTCAAATCCTACATATTTTCCAATAGTTTTCTCTTTTTAAATTTATTTCAAAATGTTTAATGTTTGTGCAGCCCTATTTTTTCCCCATTACTTATGCGAATCATGAGTACTTCCACGATTTTTAAGTCTGAGGCCTACGACACAAATTTGTCTTAAGAGTTTGCGCAAAACGCATAATTTCAATAATATTATGTAGTCTTAAAAACTAAGTAGTGTTAAGGTTTTGTTTTGACTGTTAAAGGATGTACGTGGAGGATTTCTTTACATGGATTTATGCATTTTGTCATGAACGCATCTTTTATCGAGGCAGAAGCAGAAAGATCTACTAATTTTGCGTTATTGCTTAAAAATTGAATTAAATAAACTATTTAATATATTTACATTTACACGTATATAAATATCATAGGTTTCATACAGGTATATAAAATATAGCTTTCATAGGTTTTACAACGCAAGTAATTCTCACAGTTACATAGTGAGCTCTCACTTCCATGACTCAGCCAAGATAAAATTTAAAACGGTTAATTAAATGTTACGTATTTGATATTAAATTGTTCATGAAAAATTCTATAAAATAATGTAACTGTAAACAAACTATTTTTACATGATTCTAATGTCACAGCTTCCTTGAGTGTCGTGAGTGTAGATTGTAATGAAGAAGGTGGTATTAGATATACAAAATACAAGCATTACTTTTTACAATTTTTTTTTGTAACCATTATTATTGAAAAATTAAATATTTCAATCACTATTTTATATTTACAACAATGATTGTGATGAATTTGTATTTTACATACCTCAAGAGACCCAGTATGGCTCACCCTCAGACAGAGGAGGATCTGGAATTAAGCTCAAGTTTACAGCCCATTGCTCGTGAATTTTCTGAATGGGTGCACTTTCACTGGGGGAGGAGAACGATGAGAGATCGCTGGTAAAAGATTAATGATTTCCAGGCTGTAAATACTTTTTTTATCTTATCTCCATAGTAATAGAAGAAAAACATTATAATCGACCAAACAGTGGAATGCAGCTTTCATGGAAAGTATTTGTTTTAGGAATACATGATGAAAAATAGGAGCTTTTCTATTTGTACATGTTTATTTGTGAATGTGTAATAATAATATTAGTGGAAATAATATAATGGATATACATTTATGTATAAATATTTTATTAAATATATTATTATTAGTTCACTTTAGTATATAGTCTTGTGTGATTCAAGTTGTTTTAAATTGTTTTACAGTATCTTTTTTAAATCTGTATGCATTCATCAACGCCCTTTTGCTGTCAATAAATTTATCCTGAAATCAATTAAAATATATATATATATATATATAAATACATAATATATACATTAAAAATATATTTATTTACTGGATGGCTAGAGTTGTCAATAAAAACGTCCAAAGTTATTAAAGTTTTCTGCTTGTCCGCTTGAACAAAATTATATTTGGTTTTAGGGGGTGGAAAAAAATTAGGTTTGTTAATAATTGAAATTGAATTGTCATTTTTTTGGTTATATATTTCTGTACTGTGCTTTCGCGTTTGTCTATGATTTTCAGGGTTATGTACGTCCGATAACCTTTTTTCAGTTTTCTGTGGTTTACAAAAACTTAGTAGACACTGTGAATGATACTGCAAGAAACACGTTGATCAGTGTGCATGACACTCAAGACGCACTCATATGTTGTTGTGTGCACGATGATCATTGTGGATGACACCTCTAGACGGGAAACAGCACTGGAACTCTAGTGGGGTTTTTCCACATAAATATGTTTCCGGATATCACTTAATAACTTCTGGATTAGTATTTACAACTATTTGAAAGTAATTAAACACTCCCTTTCCGATTTTAATAAAACTTATTCATAAGATGAATCTGATGGTGATTAACCATAAATCATATGTTGTTGGGTGCTTGTTTCATTATTGTATTGGATTACTTTTCAACTTTGAATAGCTATAATCTTCTGCTGAATTATGAAAATAGATTTAAAACGTGTGATTTATGAAAATATATTATCATAATTTAAGTATGACGTCATTTTTAGAACTCTGGAAAGGTCGCCTATATTAAGGTTACAGGAAACAACGAGAGATTGATGGCATAGCAGCGTGCCTGTGTTTTGTCCTGACCTCTCCCAACTAATTAATTAATTGGAGTGAAATACGTCAGCTAATGAGGAGAAATTGTTTCTTTAGGCATTAATTTAAATAGCAGTTATTCGTGGTCAATTAAACTGTGAGTTTTAAAATATTTTTCAGTTATTGTACTTATAATAGACGGCAATCTTATTATATAAATCATAATGAAATAATGGGAATATGATAAAATATTTTCTACAAAGTATGTAGTGACATATGTAAATTTTGTAATAAAATTTATATTTTTTTCTTTCAATAACCTATATCTCCCCGGTTCATGTGTGTTTTATATAGTGTATGTGTGTGTGGTTTATTGGCTGCAGAGCCCACTGACCTTTTGAAGGCGTTTGGCCTTTCCGGTAGAGTGGTAGAGACTCCGAGCCGTGGTGTACAAGTTAGGAGTAGCTCCAGTTTTATATTTTTGTTTAACTAAGTGTTTTTATTTAGTTTTGCTGAGCTGTTCTCCTTCTAACATGTGCGGCTAAGTTTACGGCCGCTCACTGATGAGGTCCAGGAGATGAATTGATTTTCTGCTGTCATCTCTCCATCATGCGTGTCGCAGAGAACCTTCGATTTTGCGCTCTGCTGAAGGACGGCCACCATGATGGACATTTCTACTAGTCAACATCTGTGATACCCTGCTCATATTCTTTATTTAATTGTTATTGTTATTGTTGCCATCTATATAGTTTATATTTTGTTATTTAATTTTAAGTTAGTTTTAGATATTATTTAGTTATTTCTTGGATTTCATTAGGAGCCCGCCCTTAGCCGAAGGATACCGGGTGGAATTGGCATTTTCTTGTTTCAAATTATGGCGTTTATAATTTTTTGTATGCAGGTGCACCTGATAAGGATTGTTTGAGGAATATACTACTGCAGCGCACTTTTTTTTTTTTTTTATTTTTTTTTATTTATAGTATATATACTTATATATTTATATTTGACTAGATAGGCCTATGTTGTGTCTTAGTAAATGAACCTGAGTATTGCTGACCACGGTGTTCTTTTTTTTTACCTAGTTTAATTTTGATCCGCGGCATCCCGTTCGCCACCATGGGCGCGCGCTTCCCTGATGGTTTGCTGTGGGTGTGCGAGCGGCGATGTACGGTTTCAATGGTAGCAGAGCGTGGTTAGCTGCTCTCTCAGCTGTCTCTCAGTTCTGGTTTTGTTTGTTGGTGTAGGTTAGTGTTTAAGTAGGGGGAGGTTAGAGTACACAACTTTTTTTCATTAGGAGCTCGCCCTAGCACAGGATACCGGGTGGAATTGGTTTAGTGTCTTGCTTCCTGCAGACTTACCCTTTGCAGGGAGCAAGGGACTCTAAATTTGCTTAACCGCTAAATTTATCTAACTGTACTCTACTTCTCCCCTATCAATGTGTTGTTTTGTTATATTTATTGCTTCTGTGTTTGTAGGTTGTGGTTAGTGTATATTTGCAGGGTATCCTTCTATTGGGTAGCAGGTGTTGAGTTCTTCACTTGGACCTCGTCAGTGTAAGCCTTTTGTGAGTTGAGTCCACTAATTAAGTAATTAAGTAATTAAGTAATTGTTGCGTACGCTTTGTTGTTTATTGTTTGTATTTATTTGTCTTAATTGTTTTGGTATGGACGTTTTCCCTGGTGCCTGAACATCTACGCAAGCCCGAGTTGGTTTTTGAGGTCCTGGCGAGAGGACAGAAGCCCGAGGGAGATGTGAGGGCATTAAGAGCTCAATTACGGGCTTGTATAGCGTTGGACCCGCAGCTGGAATGCAGAGTTCCAAATTAACACAGAATTTGAGTTTTGTAAAACCCGAATGGAGGAATTAGAAGACGATATTAATTTTGAGTCACTTCCCATGTCCGGGTCAGCAAAGGCTAGATTGGCATCTCAGCTTTTACATTGGCGTGACAGAATAGTTTTACTTTGTCAGCTCCTAGTTTAGACTCTGATATTAAAAGTTGGGCTTTTTCGGCCAGTAATAAATTAAAACAAGCCTTAGATGGTTTGAGTGAGGTGCGCTCGGTGAAAGAGAAGGGGGTACTATTTACCGCTGTCACTCCAACGGAGGTTCCCACTACCATTACTTTTGCTAACCATCCACCGGCTCTTTCTTTCGAGCCTCCCAGAGTTACTATGTCTCCGATGGGTAGTGGCCCTCCTGAAGCGGCTGGTGAGGCATCATCTATAGTTGTGCCTTCCTTTTCTAGCTTTGGCAAACTGCGCCTCATCCTTTGGGGAGTGTTTTACAACACTTCCCCCAGAGTTTGATGGACTTGACACTAATTTACTTATCCATTTCCTTCTGGAAGTTTTTAAGCTAAGAGAATTTCCTGGTATGACAGATGCCATGCTTATGCAGATTTTAGCGCAGTTTTCCTTAAGGCCGCTTTTTGATCGCCTTCTAGACTGCCTTAAGAGAGGTGCCACCTTTGACCAGTTCCACGCCGAGATCTTGGAGTTCTTTGTAACCTGCTCGGGTTAGGGAGCGCTTGCGGGTGGAACGCGTCTATCGTCCTCAGGCACCAGAACGAGACGTTGAGAGCCATTTTGTCGGGGAGGATACGGGATGTAGCCCGGGTGTTGCGCTTAAGCTTGAGCGAAACGGAGTTGGTGAGCCTTATTTTGGAGGGCAATAAACCTGAAGAAAGAACGCTCCCGTTTGATTTTTTGTAGCCGTCCCGCATCTTTTTGCGGATTTGGACCGCCTCTTCCATCATCTCTAGAGGGGTTCAGGATGGTCCATGCTCCCGGTGCAGTCTGAGCCAGCAGCTGCTCCTTCCCGTAGGCAGCCTCCTACCTGTTATGGCTGCAAGCAAGTGGGACATATTAGACCGTTTTGTCCACTTAATAAAAAAAACTAGTAAGCTTGCGGACGAGGTAAGCCCGACTCGTGCCGTAAAGGTAATTTTGAGGGCAAATATGTACCTGATTTTGATGGTAAAGGGGTAGCTGGTTTAATGCAGAACAGAAAGAAAACAGAAAGAAATAGACTTGGGGACAGTTATCATCGTTGGCCGAGAGGGGAGGTTGCTGCTCTGGCTTGCGCAGGGAGTTAAAGGGCTGCCCGCTCAACCTGCCCACAACTGGATGCACTTGTAGGGAATGTGGTGCAGAAGGCCCTGGTTGATTCTGGGTCAGCACGCAGCCTGATTTATTTGTCGTTTTTTGAAGATCTAAAATCCTCTGGGCTAATACGGCAGGTTGAGCCTAGTTCACTTATCTGCTGGACTGCTTCACGCACACCTTTACTTATTATCTGTAGTGCCCAGATTCACATCAAAATTAATATTTCTCTTGGGATTGGAGCTTTTTGGTGGCTAAGGACCTGACTTTTCCTTTCATCTTGGGAGCAGATTTTATCGGAAAAACTGGCATGATTTTGGATTTGGCCTCCAGTCATGTTTTCTTTTGCTTTCGCCAGGCGGGTGCTCGTTCCCTTTTCAGATGTCGAGTCTCGTGGGACTGCTGCCTTAGAGATGGAAGATAAGAGCTTGACTCCTCCTGACCAACTAGGACATCTTACGCCGAAAGAGGCTGAGGACATAAGGCAGATTTGTTCCAGTTTTCCTGAAGTCCTAACTGACAAACTGGGCACGACCAATCTCTTGGAATACGAGATTCGTCTTACAGACACCCGTCCTGTACGTTCCCATCCATATAACTTGCTCCGCCCAAGATGGAAATTCTGAGAAATATGATTGATGATTTACTTAAGAGTGGGGTAATCGAGCCGTCTTGCTCAAATTTTTCCAGTCCAGCGTTCCTATGCCGAAACCTAATGGGAAGTCCAGATTGGTCCTGGATTATCGAAAGCTCAATGCTCAGATAGAAATTGACTCCGTGCCTCTCCCCCGATTTGCATTCTGCTTTCGACTGGTTTGGTAAGGCCAAGTATTTCTCCATTTTTGATCTTAATCAGGCATATCATCAGATTCCCTCTAAAACACGAGTCCTCGACCTCTCACTGCCTTTTGTGTGCCTTGGAATTTGTACCTAGTTCACCCGAGTGCCAATGGGCTTTGGCTGTGGGGGCCCAGACAACTCACCAGACTCCTGGATTCTATCTTTCATGATGTCAAATTTAAGTTCGTGTTCAACTATCTGGATGACCTGCTAGTGTACAGTGAGAGTTATGAGGAGCACTTGACTCATCTAGAGGAAGTTCTAACTAGGCTGCGAGAGGTCCTGGCCTTACCGTCAATCCTGAAAAGGTGAGTTTTGCTCAGCCAGAAATATCGTTTCTGGGTCATCTTGTCTATTCTCGAGGTGTTTGTATTGATCCAGAGAGAACCCAGGCAATCAGAGGAGTTTTCCTCCTCCTAAGGATGCCAAGGGGATTGCCCGTTTTGTGGGAATGATAAATTTTTATCGTCGTTTCATCCCCAATGTTGCTGAAGTGGCGGCCCCCTCTGAACTCTCTTAGGAAAAAGGGTGCCAAGTTTGAGTGGGGTGAAGCGCAACAGACTGCTTTTGAGCAGCTGAAAGAGGCAGTGATGCAGCCTCCAGTCTTGGCTATGCCTGATTTCAGTCGTAAGTTCGTCTTGCAAACTGATGCTTCCTCCTTAGCCGTTTGCTGCTGTTTTATCGCAAGAAGTAGATGGTATCCGGCAGCCCATAGCTTATGCTTTCACGCACGTTAACCCCTTGTGAGAAGAAGGGTTGTTCTGTTTATGAGCTGGAATGTTTGGCTGTCGTGTTTGGAATTAATAAGTTCAGGCGTTATCTATAACATAAAGAATTTTTGTTGGAAACCGACAACCAGGCACTTTCTTGGCTCCTTGCCCACCCCCCGTCAGCTCGGGAAGATTGGTCTCTGGGTAGTCCAAATTTCTGCCCATAAGTTCACAGTGCAGCACGTGCGAGGCACCCAAAATATCATAGCGGACACTCTGTCACGCATGTATCACTTACCCAACGACCACCAGAATTTATCAGAGCCGCCATGTTGTGGCGTGCTCCTAGACTTTCCTCTGGCATTTTCGGACATTGTTCCACACCAACTTAAGGATCCCGAGCTGACTGCTATCATCAATGAGCTTAAAAACGGATGGTGCCCACCCTCCTTATTTTCTGTACCGAGGTGCTCTATGCTGCCGTGACAAGCAGCGGAGAAAACCTAAGTTAGTGCCTGCCAAGCTTTCTTGTACCGATGGTCTTTCAGTATTTTCATTCTTCTCCTGTGGGCGGACATCTAGGAATTCATAAGACCATCGCGAAGATTAGGGATCAGTTCATCTGGAAAGGTATGGACCGGGATATTGCAGCTCGAGTACGTTCTTGTGAACTGTGCTCGCTAAGCAAACCCGCTCAAAATACCAAGTTGGGTCTTTTGTCATCTGAGGTGGCGGAAAAACCTTTGGAGAAGGTTTTCATTGACTATGTTGGGCCTCTCCCGCGTAGCAAGTCCGGAAATAAGTTCCTACTTGTTTGTGTGGATGCCTTCTCCAAGTTTGTTTGGTTGTTCCCATTGCGGAGTGCTACCACTCACGGTGCAAGCACTTCGTAACCATTTTTTTCAACACTTTGGAATCCCCGCCACCTTAGTTTCCGATAATGGTTCACAGTTTGTCTCCAATATCTTTAAAAGAATGTGCTTTGGGCACGGAATCCGCCATGTGACTACTTCCCCTTTCTATCCTCAGCCTTCTCACGCCGAACGGTTTAATCGCAATCTTCGATCTGCTCTCATTGCCTTTCATGCGGAAAATCAGACCACCTGGGGATCAACAACTACCTTGGATCCAATTTGCCTTTAATACGGCCCAGCATGAAAGTCACAAGGCGGTACCTTTCGAGTTATTATTTGGCTTTCCGCCAAACAACCCTTTGGCGAACCTTTGGAAAATTAGCGATCTTCTGCCACCATCCTGGTACTCCCAATGTGAAAGCCACTTGGGAGGCAGCCAGGCGGAATCTCATTCGGGCTAGGGAGTTAGTAAGGAGGAAGTACAACCGAGGTCGTATTGCCAATCCCTTCCAGGTGGGGGATCTAGTTTACTGCAAGGCTCACCCAGTCAGTTCGGCTGTGGATAAAAGAGCTGCTAAACTTTGCTACAGGTGGACTGGTCCCCACCGCATCTTGAAGTTTCTGACTCCGGTGACTGCCCCGACTGGGAGATCCTCAGTCCGGGAAGATTTTCAGGAAGGCGCACATATCCCATCTGAAGCCTTGCCGGAGTCATCCGTGATTTCTCTTTAGTCTGTGCGGGAGGGTTTTAGGTCCAGAGGCCTGATCACCTCTGCTCTTTCTTCCTGATCAAGGTTCCTGTTTTCTTCTTTGTACCCACGCAACTCTTGGAGTGATTTCTTGCCTCCAACTACAGGATTTTCTTGGTTTTCCCTTCTGCAGACTTCAGGGTTTCCGGTTTATAATTCTTCAACCATTGGGGGGAGAGGCATTTCGTTTGGTTCTTCATTTTGAAGAAATTAACAGAGGGGAGTTCCTCCTTTTGGGTGGGAGTCTGAGCCGGTTCAATACCTATATCTCCCCGGCTCATGTGTGTTTTTATATAGTGTATGTGTGTGTGGTTTATTGGCTGCAGAGCCCACTGACCTTTTGAAGGCGTTTGGCCTTTCCGGTAGAGTGGTAGAGACTCCGAGCCGTGGTGTACAAGTTAGGAGTAGCTCCAGTTTTATATTTTTGTTTAACTAAGTGTTTTATTTAGTTTTTGCTGAGCTGTTCTCCTTCTAACATGTGCGGCTAAGTTTACGGCCGCTCACTGATGAGGTCCAGGAGATGAATTGATTTTCTGCTGTCATCTCTCCATCATGCGTGGTCGCAGAGAACCTTCGATTTTTTGCGCTCTGCAGAAGGACGGCCACCATGATGGACATTTCTACTAGTCAACAATCTGTGATACCCTGCTCATATTCTTTTATTTATTTGTTATTGTTATTGTTGCCATTTATATAGTTTATATTTTGTTATTTAATTTTAAGTTAGTTTTAGATATTATTTAGTTATTTCTTGGATTTCATTAGGAGCCCGCCCTTAGCCGAAGGATACCGGGTGGAATTGGCATTTCTTGTTTCAAATTATGGCGTTTCTAATTTTTGTATGCAGGTGCACCTGATTAGGATTGTTTGAGGAATATACTACTGCAGGCACTTTTTATTTTTTTTTATTTTTTTTATTTATAGTATATATACTTATATATTTATATTGACTAGATAGGCCTATGTTGTGTCTTAGTAAATGAACCTGAGTATGCTGACCACGGTGTTTCTTTTTTTTTACCTAGTTTAATTTTGATCCGGCATCCCGTTCGCCACCATGGGCGCGCGCTTCCCTGATGGTTTGCTGTGGGTGTGCGAGCGGCGATGTACGGTTTCACCCCATCACAAAATTGTCTAGATTTATATATACCATAACTTTATACTAAAATGTAGTAGTACGTTTTGAGAATGTTATTCATGTGTTAGAGAAAATAATTTAATTAGAAAAGTCCCTCCTGCAAAACGTGTTATTTTTGGTCTATAAATTCACAGTAAAAATACATAAAATTATTATACTTCAATGTTGCTGTTTTAGGGAATCGGAATGTACATTCGTGTGATTACAACTTCAATATTATCATCCCGCATACCATTATTTTGAGACTGAAAGTGTAGAGATACCACAAGTAGCCGTAATTTCAATGAAAGATTGAAGGTTTTTGTGGGAAAATAATTTTCCTGTATTTTTAATCTTAACCACTGTTAGTATAAAAATTTAGTCTCTAAGGATATTTGAGTTACAAGACTTTTAAATACCAAGCTTATCAGTTTTAATGGCCGACATTTTGGAAATAATACAAATAATTTCATGATATTTTTCAGCAAATAGTCTTGTTATCGTAATGCATTTTAGCCAAACTTTATATAATTTAATTTATTATTTTTATAAAAAAACATACAAGAAGAGATGAGAAACTATGCATCGAAGACCCATGTTTCATACGGATAAATATGTTTTTTTTTTTCACCAGAGCGATAACGTGGTATACATTTTTTCCAGAGAATTACAGACACTCCTCATAGGTGACGACAGAAGGTTAACGTGCTCTCTAATCTTGAACTTAAGTAACTTATACTTGCATTTATTATTAGTTCCAAATATGTACTAATTATCACACAATATTCGACATGTAGCAAATACGTGCCGCGAATACCATTTCATGGCAGCTGACACACAGTCAAGCTTTGTAAGCACATGGATATCACAGTCTGTCTGGAGCCATTACTTTTTATACTTCTGCGATTCACAGAGCCTTCTTTTACATTCATGGCAGCTGACACATTCAAGCTTTGTAAGCACATTGACATCACAGTCTGTGTGGAGCCATCACTTTTTATACTTCTGCGATTCACAGAGCCTTCTTTTAGATTCATGGCAGCTGACACACAGTCAAGCTTTGTAAGCACATTGACATCACAGTCTGTCTGGAGCCATTACTTTTTATACTTCTGCGATTCACAGAGTCTTCTTTTACATTCATGGCAGCCGAGACACACTCAAGCTTTGTAAGCACATTGACATCACAGTCTGTCATGAGCCATTACTTTATATACTTCTTTGATTCACAGAGCCTTCTTTTCCATTAAACTTTCTAGGCTGTTTCTAAAACCTTTTACTTCTCTTGTACTGAAGAAATCTGTATTTGTAGATTAAAAAAAAAAATTTAAAACAAATAAAACTGAAGTTTTATGTTTCTTTATAGATCACTATACAAATATATTTAGGGTATTCAGGATTTTCTTTTACACTAATACCTAATATTATTAATATACGGTTTCACTGACTGTTTCGTTTATTTTATAATTACAAAACAATCGATTATATTAAAATTCCTTAGTTCTTCTTGGTGCTAATACTAAGTATCCCCCATTCATATTTTATGGTAGTCTTGACCTTGGAGAGGCAGAATCTCTCTTTCGAGCTGAAATAATTGAAATGGATTAGTGAGTTCCTTATATCAAAAGAGGCCATTTTTGAATGGAAGTAGAAGGAAAAGTAATAGAACGATTTTCAGCCTACCTGAAGCAGACTCAATGTTCTATACACAAATCCTTTCGTTTATCCATTCATAAAAACCTAAGTTTAATTTGTATTTTGCCAGTTTTTCAATGAATTGAATTTTATTAATTGTTTTAACTGTTACGAAACGTGGTTTTTACCATGTACCAGGTAACATTCGTGAACCTGGTGATGGGGCTACACTTTATTCATTTTGCTAAATGAAAAAAAGGAAAAAATATTTATTCTATTTGCCACAGTTACACTATATCTTCGGAAACCCTTCAATAATATCAGTATGATATAATTTCCCGAAATATAGGGCAATTTACAATGTTTTAATTGTAAGCAGTGGTTTGGACCTGTTTGGTTTTTTTAACTGCGTGAAACATACGTTATCACTTCGCAGTGCCTTATCGGTATTGAAAAACTTCTGTTGTTCTTTTTTTTAGAAAACATAAGCACTTACACTGTGGCACAATGTAACCATACTATACCGGAACAGTATTTTCAATACATACAGAATCACGACTCAAAGTGCGTTATGTATAACTTTGTATTACATCTCCGATATATGACAAACGTGTTGCCATGGAATATCCTAATTTTGCTATCATCTTGTCATGTTTTGCATGACTACCATAGATGTAAGCTCTTGAGGTTAGTAATATTATGACTTAACCTGAATTTAAAAATGAAAATTTGTACATAAGGATATAATAGTGCATAATATTGCTCTTCAAGTAGGTAG
>NW_025783141.1:0-32863 GCF_021130785.1 Homalodisca vitripennis | reverse complement strand
GTCTCGAGCTCATTCTTTAGTTGAAAAAATACTCATTGAAGCTAAGAAAGATACAATGAAAAAAGCTGTTGCTTCTATGCATAAAGAGCAGCAGATTGTAACTGAGCGCATTTTCCGCACGGCTTATAAGCAAGCTAAACTAAATAGGCCATTTTTTGAGTTTTGAAACTGAAATTGATCTTCAAATAATGAATGGCTTAGATATGGGGCGAATCCTACATTCAAATGTTGCTTGCTCCAATATAATTCATCATATTTCTGATGAAATGAAATCAGACTTGATAAATGGCCTAATCAAGTCAGACTCTAAATTTTCCCTGCTTTTGGATGAAGCCACTTCAGTTTCAAACAAAAATGCTTTGGTGGTTTATATCAGAACTGTTCTAAAGGGAATGCAAAACCCTATGACAGTGTTCTTAACACTTTTTGAGCTAAATAGCACAACATCAGCTGGTATATTACAAGAACTTTTAAATCAGTTACAAGCATTAGGTCTAAGCTTTGAATTCATGAAAGACCATATGATTGCTCTAACTTGTGATGGTGCTTCAGTGCTACTAGGCAAGAAATCTGGCCTTGCTATACAGCTTACTGAAACGTTCCCCAAACTTGTTCATTTGGCATTGTTTGAACCATCGTTTAGAGCTTGCCGTGCACGATTCCATAGAAGAAGTAGCTGGAATCAATCATTTTAAGATATTTCATGGATAAAATTAGAAACATGTTTAGTTGTTCACCGAAAAACAGCAGGGAGTTGGCAGAAGTTGCTAAAGGACTAGAGGAGCAAATGTTGAAAATCGGCCGTGTTTTAGATACTCGTTGGGTAGCCTCCAGCTTAATGGCGGTGAAAGCAGTTTGGACAGATTTTAAAGCTTTGTACAATCATTTCATTGAAGCATCTGAAGACAAACAAAGGGACTCGAAGCAACGTTCAACTTACAAAGGGCTTTGTAGTACATTATCTTCTACAACTTTTGTACACAACCTGGCATTGATGTTCGATGCTCTAGAAGAGTTATCGGATTTGTCCTTACAGCTTCAAAAATCAAGCCTCAACCTTATCCAAGCCCACAGTGATGTAACACTGTTAATCAAAGTGTTTGAAAACCGAGTTGAAAACATGGGTAGACGTTCAGTGGAAGCTAAAATTGCTATTGACGATTTGATGTTTCAAGATGTTAAACTTTGTGTAAGATCCAAGATACCCAGTATTCCAGAAAAACAGTTATATCGGAGCCTCGCTAACAACTTGACTTCAAGGTTGCTATCATCATCTTCAAATGCGGCTGAACACTACACCACAATCATGAATGACATCAAAGTGATCCACCCCATGTATTGGCCAACAGACTTATCCATCACCTACGGAGAATGTGAGATCCAGCGAATCTGCGATAGATTTAAGATTAGCAGCTCTCAGGATATAATTAGAGACTTCAGACACTTCAAGCAGGGACTGAAGCCTATGTTAAGTGGAGAGACACCTACTATTCTAGAGCAACCGCCGTCGTTTTTAAGAAACTGATTTCCATCATAAATAGTATTGCAGTGTCCTAGTGCTGAATGTGAACGTGGGTTTTCTGCAATGAATCTAATTATGTCTCCTCTTAGATCTTCACTCTACATTAGCACTGTTTGCGATTTATTGCGGATCAGGCTCCTAGGACCTCCTGTCAGTAGCGTAGCCAGAAATTTCGTTCGGGGGGGATCCGGGGGACGTTTTGTGTGTTATTTGCCAATGAATTCACTGGTAAAAGGTAAATACCAAAAATATGGAACTTTAGTAACTACGCCTTATAGAAAGTGGAAAGATGTAATAGGCAAATTAAACTCTCACAGCAACTCTAGTAACCACAAATTTTCTTGTATAGCTACAGAAACTTTACGAAGTTCGAGTCTGGCCGAGTAGAAGGCACCAAAGTGATGTTGGATTCACTGGATAAGAAAGAAAAAGAACAAAACAGAGCTTCACTCAAGCGTATAATTGACTCAAATATATTTTGTGAAGAAAATGAAATACCCCTTCGGGGATATTGGGCCACTGACGGCCGAAAACCCTTTAGAAAAAGAAGGGCGATTTTCGAGCGTTGCTCGGGTACAGATCAAACTAACGGTCGGAAAATGCACCGGAAAAACTCTACTGATTAGAAGTTTCGGGCACTTTGGATTTCATTGATTGAGGTATTTATGAATGATTTATAATGACGATTTTTTTTGTATCATTACACTGTAGACGAGCATATAATTATCGGAAAAATCACTTTCGGTCGGAAATAAAATACACCTGAAAACCTCTAATGATTAGAACTTCAACTACTTCGGACTTCGGTTATTGAGGTAAACGTGGTATTTTTGATTGAGTTAGGACGACGAGTTTTTGTTATCATTAAACTGTACTCGACTACCTATATAATTATCGAGAAAAAATCACTTCCGGTCGGTAAATACCGAAGAAAAGCTCTCTACTGATTCGTTTTGACGATTTTGGATTTCACTGGTTGAGTGGTTGAGGTAAAAGTAGTACTTATAATTATGTTAGGACATTGATTTTAGAGATTAATTCAACGCTGGCTAATAAATATATAATTATCGAGAAAAAAAATAATCACTTCCGATCGGAATATACTAAGGAAAATGAAATAATACCTCAGTCAGTGAAATCCAAAGTAGTCGGAGCTTCTTATCAGTAGAATTTTTCCGGTGTATTAGCGATTTTTTAAATTTTTCTTTGATAATTATATAGGTATTAGTCGGCGTTCAATTGATACCTAAAATCAATGTTCTAACATAATTCTAAGTACCACACTTTTATCTCAACTACTCAACCAGTGAAATCCAAAATCGTCAAAATCTGAATCAGTAGAGCTTTTCCTAGGTACGAGTATATTCCGACCGGAGGTAATAATAATACTTTTTATTGTGTCAACAATTATAAAAATTGCATAAAATCGTCAAATTAAATTATTTAGAAATATGTATATCTATTTTAAATTGCCCCCATTCATACCCGTTCATACACAGTCCACACTCATTCCTAAGACTCATACATACTTACAGCCATACGTTTTAAAACTCTTCTAAAATTTACCACCAGAAATAGAGGATGATCGAATTACTTTAAATTTCATCCCAGCGGCTCATCATAAACTCTTCCACCGAATAAAACACCCTCGACACCAAAAAGTGTCTCAATCAAGCTTTAAATTTTGTTGGTTCATTCAAATTTTTGATTTCATCAGGGAGTTTGTTGATCAACTTAACACCAACCTCGAATGGCAAACGTTTGAATGCGGCTGTTCTGTGCGGATGTAACCGAAGGTTGTCCCTGCCTCTTGTCCCGTATTGATGGACGTCCCTGCCCCGGACCAACTCGCACTTAAATCGGCAGTACAGGGCGACATCGAGGATGTAGAGACAGGGCAAAGTTAGCAATCCCAGCTCCCCAAAGGCATCTCTGCATGAATTACGGGATTTCAATTTTGAAATGATGCGGACAGCTTTCTTTTGCCTTCTAAATACTCGCTCAAATTTGTATTTAGAACAGCTGCCCCATAGCCTCAACCCGTACGTTAGATGGGGGTGTACAAGGCCGAAGTAGGCCACTTTTAGTACATCCCGGGAGCAAAATTTTGAAAGGTTCCGTATAGCATAAATGCCTGAAGAAACCTTCGAGCAGGTACTTTCAATATGATTGTCTAAAGTCAGACTTCGATCAAGGTACATTCCGAGGAACTAGGTGGAATCAGTTTCCTCTATGAGAACATCGTCCGCCATCACAGCAGCGCGATCCTCAATCTCTCTTTACCGCAAACAGAAACTTAGTGCATTCGATTTGGAGTTATTGGTCCTCAGATTTAATAAAAAAAAAAAAAAAAAAAAAACTGAATACATGAATTCAGTTCTAAAAAGAAAATGATTTCTAATTCATGTTTTGTTGGAGCTTTAATGCAGCGTCAACATACTGGACCATTTTCCCTCTCAGGAGCGATGAGTTCAGCCTGCTGACGTACACAAGGAACAAGACTGGTCCAAGTATAGATCCCTGTGGGACTCCATAGGAAAAAAGTCGCTAATTTAAAGTGATTTAATTGTTTTTTTTCTCGATAATTATATATGTATTAGTCGGCGTTGAATTAATACCTAAAATCACCGTCCTAACATAATCCTAAGTACCACTTTTACCTCAACCACTCAACCAATGAAATCCAAAATCGTCAAAACTTGAATCTGTAGAGAGCTTTTCTTCGGTATTTACCGACCGGAAGTGATTTTTTTTCTCGATAATTATATGGGTAGGCCTACGGTGTACAGTTTAATGATAACAAAAATCGTCGTCCTAACTCAATCGAAAACCCCACGTTTACCTCAATCATTGAAGTCCAAATTAGTTGAAGTTCTAATCAGTAGAGTTTTTCAAGTGTATTATCCGACCGAAAGTGATTTTTTTCGATAATTATATACACGTTTACAGTTTAATGACACCTAAAATGAACGTCGTAACTTAATTCTAAGCAGTCACTTTACGTCCCCACGAACGAAGTGGTCGCTAATTTAAACTGTTCGCCGTGTTACGGTTCAGGTTACTTTGCGACGTCACGTGACCGCGCCCTATAGAAATACCGTGATTACACTACACTATTCGAAAGGCCGAGCCCAAAATTATCGTTTGATACTTTATGATTTAAACGAAAGGACAATAATATTTTTAACAACGGTCACTTCAATCAGTGAAATAAATCAATGTAATGTTTGTAGACAAGAGTAATGATAACTGTCCTTTTTTTCCTGCCCCATGCTTTATTTTATAATATGTCTTAAAATTTCGGGGGGGGGGGGTCCGGACCCCCTGGACCCCCCCTTCGCTACGCCACTGCCTCCTGTGGCTAGATACAATCCCGAGCGACACGTCAAAACCTGGCTGGCGAAGGGACACCATTCTGCACTTGACACCAAGTCAAAACAACGAGGGCAGAAAACTTACCATGAAGACAGCATTGCATTGTGGGAACTTTTTTCCTAAGTCTGTTTTTTAAATATCTTTTAGAATTTCAGAACATTAAGTTTTCATTAAAATAACTAGCCTATGCCTAACTTATAGTTGTGTTCTGAACTCAAGTTTCTGAGTTCTTTTCTGTACTTACAGTTAGTTTTTGTGTATTGTTGTTTTGTTTCTTTTGTAGTTTTCACTTTAAAATATTAACAAACAACTAAAACTAAGTTTACCAACAGTCTTGGCATTGCCTTACAATATTATACTACAAATCCGTACATATTTGTTGTAATAACTAATAAGCAAATAAAATAATCAACCTTAACTTTTTAAAACTACACTAAATTTTAAAAAATGAAACCGTGTTACTCCACTCTGTGTGTCATTTATTTTGTGTGTAATTAAACGCTTCCTTTTCCTTTCCAAGAAGTTGGTTTATTTTGAATGTATTAATATTGTTTTGTACCCATAAGGTATGCAATTTTTTTGTAAAATATGCAAACTTGTAAAAAAGCTGTTATATTAACAAACATCCATTTACATATTAATACCTATGTATTATTATTACTAGGTACTGTAATGTGTATAAATAAAACTGTGAATAAGGCTCAATTTGTTTTTATTTTACCATTCATTAAAAAATTAATATTGGCGAGCTTCATTGATTCAAACAAAATGGTCAATGAAATTAAACCAAATATTTCTGGGAAATTTAAAGTAGGCAACAAGGTGTTAATGGAGTAGAGTAGAGTAGAGAGTAAACTCAATAATTTAAATTCATGTTTTTATTTTCTTACATCCTAATCAAGCACCTTAAAGAAAATAAACAGCATTAAAACATCACTTGGTATTTTATAAAAATGAATGTATTATTATGTCTGGGTGGCCTAAAAACAAAGGTTTACAGTTTATAATTTTTCAAAAGTTTTTCCTGGGTGAGAGCCCCCCTCCTTCCTGGGGTGTATTCCATACCCACCGGTCTGAGCTTCCAGCTTTAAGAGTTCCCACACCTAAAATTTTAGAAATTAAGCACTGATAGAACCTATACCAAACGTTTTTTTGTGCTTCGTTTGTGCACGTTTTGTGCACGCAATACCGACGTTTGTGCTCGATGTACTCCCCAACAAAAAATAATTTTCAAAAGCACTGCCAACTTCACACGAGCAGTGCAACTTCAAAATTTTTGAACGAAACCGGTGCCAATCGTTTGTGCACTCATTCCCGACGTTTGTGCTTCACTGCGGAAGTCAAAAAAAGGAATTTTTTAAGCACTGCCAACTTCACACGAGCAGTGCAACTTCAAAATTTTTGAACGAAACCGGTGCCAATCGTTTGTGCTTCGTTAGTGCACGTTTGTGCACATATTCCCGACGAAAAAAAATCACTTCCGGTCGGTAAATACCGAAGAAAAGCTCTCTAACTGATTCGTTTTGACGATTTTGGATTTCACTGGTTGAGTGGTTGAGGTAAAAGTAGTACTTATAATTATGTTAGGACATTGATTTTAGAGATTAATTCAACGCTGGCTAATAAATATATAATTATCGAGAGAAAAAAATAATCACTTCCGATCGGAATATACTAAGGAAAATGAAATAATACCTCAGTCAGTGAAATCCAAAGTAGTCGGAGCTTCTTATCAGTAGAATTTTTTCCGGTGTATTAGCGATTTTTTAAATTTTTCTTTGATAATTATATAGGTATTAGTCGGCGTTCAATTGATACCTAAAATCAATGTTCTAACATAATTCTAAGTACCACTTTTATCTCAACTACTCAACCAGTGAAATCCAAAATCGTCAAAATCTGAATCAGTAGAGCTTTTCCTAGGTACGAGTATATTCCGACCGGAGGTAATAATAATACTTTTTATTGTGTCAACAATTATAAAAATTGCATAAAATCGTCAAATTAAATTATTTAGAAATATGTATATCTATTTTAAATTGCCCCCATTCATACCCGTTCATACACAGTCCACCATTTTTGAACGAAACCGGTGCCAATCGTTTGTGCTTCGTTAGTGCACGTTTGTGCACATATTCCCGACGTTTGTGCTTCACTGCGGAAGTCAAAAAAATGAATTTTAGAAGCACTGACAACTTCACACGAGCAGTGCAACTTCAAAATGTTTGAACGAAAACCGGTGCCAATCGTTTGTACTTCGTTTGTGCACGTTTGTGCACGCAATACCGACGTTTGTGCTCGATGTATTCCCCAACAAAAAATAATATTCAAAAACACTACCAACTTCACACGAGCAGTGCAACTTCAAAAATTTTGAACGAAACCAGTGCCAATCGTTTGTGCATCGTTTGTGCACGTTTGTGCACTCATTCCCGACGTTTGTGCTTCACTGCGGAAGTCAAAAAAGGAATTTTAGAAGCACTGCCAACTTCACACGAGCAGTGCAACTTCAAAATTTTTGAACGAAACCGGTTGCCAATCGTTTGTGCTTCGTTTGTGCACATATTCCCGACGTTTGTGCTTCACTGCGGAAGTCAAAAAAGGAATTTTAGAAGCACTGCCAACTTCACACGAGCAGTGCAACTTCAAAATTTTTGAACGAAACCGGTGCCAATCGTTTGTACTTCGTTTGTGCACATATTCCCGACGTTTGTGCTTCACTGCGAAAGTCAAAAAAAAAGGAATTTTTGAAGCACTGCCAACTTCACATGAGCAGTGCAACTTCATATTTAATAAAATTGTATTAATCGTTTGTGCAATCCTGGTTGTTTTTAAATACACCCTATTCACTGAAACATGCTTACAGTTGAACTATTCGAGCCTATTATACGAAAATTTTGAAACGGGATCCCGCCGCAAGAGGGGGGACGGCGCTGCAGAAATTAAGTTCGCTCCACGGTTTCCTTCATTTCCCCAGCTGTGTCCCTCAGTACAATAGTGGTTCCTGTCCCTATAGAAGAGGTTAGTGCGTCACACCAAGGTACAGCCCAAGGTAAGTCAAAACAAAACTCGTATTTTTTATGGTTTATATTTGTTAAGGTTTAATTTTTTTAGATAACATTTTCAATTTCTAAACAAAATTTATTTTGTTATTGTAACTTATCTTTGACTGTACTGATTTGTACAATTTTGCATTGAGTATATATAAGTCTGGAACCTCTTTTTTAATTTTTTGAACCACAGTAGAAAGAAATACCAAAGTTCACACGTGCTTACTGGTGATAGTAACGCACACATCTGCCCAATTACCGACCAGATAATCCCTTTGGGGGACGGTCCACAAGGAGTCAGACAAAATTCTTAAATAGCAGCATAGGTCAAGTTTGGTATCAAATTAAAGGCCTTACTTAGCAGAGTACAATGCCGCAAACCGGACTTCAAAAGGTGGATTAATTCAGTAGTTATAGCTATTTGAATTTTAAAACAATTGAACAATGTAAATTATTAAGTATTACAAGTAAACACCAATTTTTAAGTACCTGTGATCAAAGTAAGTGTTCGTTGGTAATTGGGCAGATGTGTGCGTTACTATCACCAGTAAGCACGTGTGAACTTTGGTATTTCTTTCTATTGTGGTTCAAAAATTAAAAAAGAGGTTCCAGACTTAATTGTCACCCTGTATTTTGAGGTTGATGGGTCTTTTACACTACCAATCGTTGTCTAAACGACCTAATTACATTAAACGTTTATATTGAGAGAACTGTCTTTAACTGAACCATTCTTTGTGTCAACGGTCCAAAACGTGGCTATGTATAAACAATATGAACAAGGGTCGTAGTGACAACAGCCCATTTTTAATTAAATGGATAACACATGGTAATAATGTAGTATAGTATTGTCTTAAACATCCCTACTTTTATCTGTTCAGAGGTTCGATTAGTCAACGCTCGTATCGGTTTTGCGTTCACTATTCTCTAGCAATTATAAATTTACTAAAGTAGTAATTGTTTGTGTATTCATCCAAAACTATATTGACATAAACTCCTTTTAAAGGAATATTATCACTTTGAATATACTTTACGTTGTATAAAAAGAATAATTGAAACGTGAGCAATATTCTTCAATGCAATTTCCACAATTGAAAACTTCCCTTTTTACAAATTAGTTCGATTAACTTTATGATGACTTTCAAAATAAATACATAGTATGGAAAAGTTTGTTTTTTAATGTTTAAATTAATTAATGCACGTTCAGTGTTTCTTCACAGCAAAACTTTTTCTTCCATTGTTTTTTAACATCTCTTGTAATCTCAATAGTAACTATCTCTATATCTCTTAATTTATAAATAAGTTTTGCTGTAGATTGATTAAAGTTGACACTAACTATAGTTAAGCAGATTCACTGTGACAAGACGTGGGCCCACATTGAGGTTTTCAGCAAATAGCCAGCAATACAAAAACTGTTTAAGCGGCATCTCCATAATATATTATGAGTTTTGTTACTTATTGTGTTTTTTGGTGCAAATAAATTACATAGACACATTACAGGCTTATCTAAGGGTAGGGTATTCAAATATTTTATGTTCATTTAATTTATTTTAAGATCTGTTGTTTTAGGGTTTATTTATTTACTAAAATAAAGTGTGGTTACAATCTTAGGTTTAAGAGGAATGTTTTAACGCGGCTGGCGAGCGGTCTTTTCATGGCTCTGGTATTTACTACAGAGAAAGAGACGTAGACATTATTTTCACCAATCTAAAGTAAAAACAAATATTGTGATATAACAAATACTAGGCACCAAATATATAGCATTATTTAAAAGGTCATTAACAGACAGAAAAACAGTGTATGTATATGTTTAATATTCGGATTCACTAGAATCCTTCATTAGAAACACATTGAGTAAGAAAACAAACAAACCAGAATCAAGGTAATTCTAGGCATTTTTTCTTCACTTGGGAGTAATACTTGATTCACGCCCAAATAATACTAAACCTAGTACAAATTTCATTCTGTAACTTATGACCATGATCTTAACACTAAATAATTTTAAGTTTCAAGATCGAAATTATCTTCAAACTGAAGGAACTGCTATGGGTACACGGATGGCTCCTTCTTATGCCAATCTTTTTATGGGTTCAGATACATAGATGATATTTTTATAATATGGCAACACGGTATCAAAACACTTAAAGACTTTCTTTCTAATCTCAATAAATTTAGTATTTTAAAATTTGCATAGTCTATCTCACCAGATTCAATAACATTCCTTGATACTGATGTGTTTATTAAAAATCATAATTTAAAAACTAAAATTCATATAACAAACAGTAACAAAATGCAATATTTGCATTTCACAAGCTGCCAACCAATTCACATTAAAAAACCAATCTCTAAAAGTCTATAAATAATGGCAAAAGATCTTTGTCGCAATCAATCTGATTTTCATAACTATATAAACAGACTGTCTAATGTCTTTTCTGAAAGGGGGTATCCAAAAAATCTTGTTGATAAACAAATTAGAGCACCAAAATTCAGTTCCAGTGCTATTAATCCTAATGATCCTAAATTTATTACTCAATACTTTCCTGGCCTTCATAAGATCAACAAAATTCTGAAAGTGTCTTTTCCCATTTTGGAATCTTCCCCTGATACTAGAAATTTATTTTCTAAGTCCTCCAAAGTAATCTTTAAAAACCTCCAAATTTACAAAACATTCTCTCTAGACCAAAATTAAACTATGAAAGCAATTCAAGAAATAATAAAATGCGGCATTTGTAAAAAGTTAACAATTTTTTAATTTTTTAAGAGTAGGACAACAGAAAAAGAATATCCCATTAAAGGAAACATTGATTGCAACAACAAAAATGTAATTTATCAACAAACCTGTCTGTAAATTTGGTTCCAAAGATTATATTGGCAAAACTACCTGCCCGGTAGTGGACACAGAAGATGTGTTGCGAATATTTGGTTTACCGGACTGAAGATAGCTCTTACCCTAAACTCATTACAAAGGTCTGCCATTAACACCATATCTGCGGACCACATTCATTGTTACGATCACGTGCATCTAGCGCACATTTCCACGATCTCTAAAAACTATATTGCCCATCATAAAAGTCCATTGTAGTATAAAGGGTAGGGTTCAGAAATGTTTGGTGAAAATGAATTCTTTGAAGAACTTGAGCACCGAAGGACTTGCAACACGCACCTGAACACACTGCTCAGTACAGATTGGGTCTGTTGGTAATCCATTCCAATTGGAGCTTGAGTCATTTAATAATAAATTATTGTTTGAATAGTAATTAAATGTTTAATATCACCATCGTTTTATATTATCTACATAAACAAATTAACGCACATCGATTGCGTTAATTATGGGCACTCAATGTTGTAATATTTGTACAACAATTAAAATATTTGGTGGGAATAATTGGTTTAGCCTTGTGAGTTTATGAAGTCTTGCAATTGCACACAAGTGGCCATAGAGAAACACACGCGTGGGGTGGATTAAACCCCATGTTATTTCGCCTCAAAAATACCTATTTTTATATAAGTTTTGGAAAACAAACACTCAAATAATACTTATAAAATAAACAGAATAAAATTTAATTATTATATTGGAGTGTTTGTTTTCTAAACTTAAGTAAACTAAGGAGAAGCTGGTACAATGTACCTATTTTTATTTCTGAAAATGAGTCATTAATACAGAATGTTTCAGACTACCTGGCCGCAATCTCCTGTGGTTGAACCGTTTGGCATAGGAGCTATGCAATACACTGTCAACCTAATAAATATCATACGGCGAACGTCGTAAAATTGGTGCTGTAAGACAAACCTGCAAACATGATCATGCGATATTCATAATTAACGAGGTTTGCAGGCTCATCGGTTGTTTGCTGATCAGCACAGATAGGTCTTTCACGCCCTTTCCAGAATTTTTGGAACATTAAAGTTGTTATAAATATAAGAAATCCTTATTATCTTAGTTCCTAGGTTTGTTTGTATCTACGTAAAATGTGACTCATAATTTGAAACCTACACTGAAATATTCATTCCAAATTATGAAATACATCAATTTGTTACACTTTTTTTATAGGTTTTTAGTTCTGAAAGGGCATATGCAATTTAAATTCCCCATGGTATAGTATAGGATAATTTTTGTTAAAATTCATTTAATTTACTATAGTAATATAATAGACGAGATTATTAATCATGCATCTGAAGAATCCGCCATTTTAAATAAGAATGGTGAAGTACCGGGTCCTACTCATGAAGTTTGGAAAAAAATTTCTGATAAACTTGAATCAAGAATAACTCCAAAACATGTGTATACTATTGTAAGGGCCAATCGGACCAATGTACTGACTCCAATTAAAGAAAAATTAGGTGTTTGCAACGATTCAACTAAGAAGAGACCCTTGCTTTGTCCCACTGACGATGACGACAAAAACTCTTCATCATCATCTGACCAGGAAGTCACACATAACAGTTTAGTACCACCCCAATAAAATTTTAAGGTGTTCATACCGTATGAAGATTTTGAAGCAATGCAGCCAGTGTACACTAAAATGAAAAGTAAAAAGCAGGGGAAATTGAGACCAAGATTTTGTCTTCCGCCCTATATTTGGGCTGAAAAAATTGCACATCTTATATGGGATCAACACAAACTCCCTTGCCCCTTTGCTGTAAAAAACTCACAAGCAAACGTCGATTCGAGTGTTGGTGAATATTATATAACAATCAATGCTTACTGCACAGATTCCAAATGTAAAAATTTAGCTAAAGGAATTATAGCACACAAACCCGTACCAGGAGAACCTGTTGAAATGGAATGGAGATGTGTAAATACGCGTGGCATAACGCACTCTACTAAAAGATATCTTAGGGGTTCGATTAGAACTGAAGTAGGAAAGAAACTTGCCCACACCTCGTGTACAGTGTTCCGTCGTCACGCTGCTGATGAACTAATGGATATTTGTGACCAGCAAGAACCTCCTACTTTGTATCGAGATCATGTACTTCGGAAGGCTAAACAGGAGTTCAAGGATTTACAGTACAATGTAGTTCATGGGAACGATCCTGTTTTGTGCTTAGAAGTAATGAAACATAATCAACCCCATAGTGGTTCCATTCATGATATTTCTCTTGATAAGCTTTTTTTTCACTACTTTACGCAGATGCAATTACATACATACAAGATTCTGTGTCGATCTAATTATGTTGTCCTCATAATTGATGCTACTGGTTCACTTGTTAGGAAAATTATAAGAGATCATGGTGAATCTCAACACATATTCTTGTATGAAGGAGTTGTACACACTGGAAAACAGCAAATACCTGTTGTTGAAATGTTGTCAGAGGAGCAAGATTCCAATACTATTCTGTATTGGCTAAACGAATGGTAGCGATGCGGTGCTCCTTCTCCTAAAGAAGTTGTGACCGACGATTCAAAGGCACTTCAATCGGCTGTATGCAGATCCTTTGGCAGGTGCTATGACATAAGAGACTACAAGGACAAATGTTTTTAGTATCTTATGAATGAAATGGGAAGTCTACCTGCATGTTATATAAGGATAGATGTTGCACACATGATAAAATCATGCTCTGAATGGAAATTGTGGAAGACTGACCACAAGCGAGTGAAAGATTTCTATTTGCGGTGTCTAGGACTATTAATAAAGTGTCAAAGTTGTAAGGATTTCTAAGATATTCTGAAAAATATGCTTATTGTATCAACATCAAAAGACAATTGTATTAATAAAGAAGGAAAGCCTGTTGCAATGGAACAATCCCTAAAAATGTTGATGGAAAAAATAGAAGGAATCAAGAATATTGAGGATGTATTAGTGGTTAAAGATGTAGGTCCCTGAACACGAAGAGGTTATAGATGATGTTCAGATTAATAAAGAAAGTGAAGAAGAGCCACCTATTCTGTAGCGGTCCCAGTTTGCTCAGTCTAGGGGGGTGGGAAGGGGAGGTGTGGTTTTCACAAGTTAACGGCGTAGTAGAGTTAACTGTTAACGGTACTATCCGAGGGCGCCACCTTGTTTCCAGTAGTAGTGTGGTAGGAGAACGGAGTCAGAACAAGGAAAAGACCCGTTACTGAATGATATTGTAAAATTAATGACCTTGTAACCAACCAAAAGTAAGAGTGGGTTAAATACAAGATAATCTAAGAAAAGTAAATACATGTAAGAAAGCTAAACTCATTCAAGGTAATGATTAAGTTTATAAACATTCTAAGAGCCTGTTGTTTGGCTTAAATCTAATCACTTAATACTCATTCTGCCAGATATGACAAGTTACACAGGCTGATAATGAAAACCCAAACGAGTTGAAAAGAGCCTTTTTTATTGCACAAAAAACATTTATCAAATGAAATATTTATTAAAAATTATGTAATTTTACATTTCATATCATGGAAAAAGGTTTGATTACCATTTATGTATTTGGATCTCAACAGTCTGAGGGAACAGGTAACCCTTAGATTTAACAACACGATATACCCTAAACACCAGTAAATATACACTAAAAACATTACCTTGGCCGGCCACTAGTACTTCTGGTATTTTACCCATAGATATCAATCAAACAATACTTACATAAACTAGACATATATTTACACAAAGCACATTGAACATCAATATTTATCCAATAAAAAAATATATTTATAAGTAATTATTCAACTACGCGATGCGCTGAAGTTCTTGGAGGTAACCGCAGCGATGTAGAGCACAGGAAATGTCCTTTGAATAGTGAAAAAATTTCATAGATTTCACCAAGTCCGAGGTAAAGTCAATTTCACTGGAGGTAAGTTAATTAGCCTAGGCCTATAAATTACTGATACCAGTTTAATCCTTATTATTTTGAGGTAATCCGTCAATTGGTCTGTATAACAATAAAAGTTCTACTTATCAGTACGTAGATCACAAACCATACGCCTCCGTAAGGGCTCACGGTCGCACAGTAGCAGGTACGGCACGTTCACTGGGTGGGTAGTGGTACGCAGACCTATGTGGAGGCGCACAAACCACTCCCGAACAAATCCCTTGGCAACAATCCAGTAATGGGCCAGGAAGGGAGCAATGTAGGTAAAGACATTATAGATAACCTCGTGGAGACTCAATTTGCAACTGAACAATCTTCAAACTACCGCCATGAGAGAGAGAGGTTAAGCCTCGTGAAGCCTGTCAGTAAGCAATAAAGTCCAACAGGAAATAGGAGTCAATTGTTGTTTGGCCAGCTGGAGCTGCAGCTTGTTTAATAGCCAGCTGATATGGATTTTCCAGGTTGATCAGTAGGGTGGGCTGAAAAAAAAAATTATTTTTTTTTCAAGTGCTATACCGCGGAAAACTTGCATATATACTTCATAAATAAAAAATGCAACTGGGAAAAAAAAATATTTTTTCAATATCACGGTAGCGCAATGCAATTAAAATAGTTCGTTTTTTGAAAAAAACTTGGATTTTTATAATTTTTTCTCCGGTGTAAAAACTTTAAATAATCAATCGCTATAGTGAAAAAACTGTATAATTTGACTTAGAAAACAGAAATACACAATGAACCAGTTTAAAAAAACAATGTTTACGGTAGCGCAAACAGCTTTAAAATAACGGATAATTACGCTAAAAGGCGCAGTTTACAACACTGCCGTCCTGCGACAGTTTACTCACAATGCCTTTTAATAAAAAGTTTTGTTTTAATTTATTTGTTGTTTTAAAGTGTGGGGACTGCAAATTAATAATTCAAATTCCTTTTAAACATAGTTTATTAGCATCAACTTAATCATAGCATTACACATTTTTCATGAAAATTGGTTATTGAAAATTCAAAAAGGAATTTTGATTTGTAGGATATATTTCATCACAAGTCCATAATCATTCTTGTTTAGGAAAGTTTGAAGGCTGATTTGCTTTCAAAGCATGGCAATAGCTGCTCTTGACTGTAGTGTAGTTCGGATGAGCCCATCTCTTGCTTCAAAACCAAACTACTTTTTGTTGAAAGCGATGGTACAAGTTTTGATGCATCGTTCAAACCGCTTGCGTATGACAAGGAAATTTGTCGAATCTCCATTCAGCTGCGGTGCCCCCAGTCAAGATTTTTGCACGAATTTCTTCGTTGCTGATTCTTCTTAGTAATGGTGGTGGTGACAATGTGGTGGCAGTCCAGTCAATCAGTTCACTGTACTCTGTGGCTTGAAAATTTAATTTGGTGGATGGAAAGCTCTAATTGACTTTCTTTTGGGTGCTGATGTCCTGGCCTTTATGATTCGTCTCAAACCCAATTCTCTTATGTGAGTTCTTTTATCTACTATCATACTCAACATCAAGTTTTCTGGGTGGGCAAAGTAAGCGTTCCCTTTCAATAACGGGGGTCAATTACTTGAAGCAGATTTTCAGGCAGGAATCTTGAGGATTTTACAGTTTGAAATATGTGTTCTGGTCCATCAGTTAAGTACTTGCTTTTTTTGATATTGAACCAAACAGGCATGTATGACTTCAGAATTAAAATGAACTACGATTTTATGTTCGTCTGATGGATATTCAACACTCACATACAATCTTAGAATCCTGTTAGCCATTGTTAGCCATCTTGCGTGAGAGAGTGGGCCAGGTTCACGGTGAGATAAATCTATAGGACAGATTCCTGATTGTACAGCAGAAACTTATGTCCAGTAAATACTGTTGGTCCTTGCTCAATATGCTTCGGTCAATATCTGGAATTTCACACTCCACACTAGCAAATTTCACCAAGGGGAGTTTTTCGCAGTTATTGAGCTCTGTTCCGATAGGTCCTTTAAAATGTTGTAGGCCCTGTAGTGTCTCCATCCAAAAACTGGAACAAGTGTCGGAGTGGTAATTCGTTGAAGTGCAAGAGACAAACTGCCCACTGCATTGGCCTTTTCACTTTTTCTTCAATTGTTCGAATTACGCCCCCTTTCCACCCTGTATTTGTAACGGTGCCGTCACATCCAATGACGTCTAAATCATCAAGGGAAAGTCCAGTTTTTTTTAAATAAGAAATTATACTGTCGGCAATGTTTGTGAGCAGATCCAGAACAAGGTGTCACATGACCAACATATACAGATCCAGGTTCTTGAATGATAGAATAATGTTCTTCCTTAATCACTCTCCGAAAATGCTTTGAATTTTACCTTTTCAATCACAATAGTGTCATCTTTCCTTCCATCAAAATACAATCCTTGAAATGTGTTGAGCTCAGCCTGATTCTGCAACCTGCAGTTCTGTGCGGATAACCTTTTTCCCCCTTCGGATTTTATTTTTATCAATAACATTAGAATGTTCAGTTTCAGTTATAATACCAAAATCTTGCAAAAGGCTAGAAGCAATAGCAGCTGTTGCTCTATCAGAAACTCCAAAACGATCACTTGTTAGCGCAGTATTAGTCAATTTAACTCGCATCTGCCATGGTGTCTTTACAACAGGTTGAAACTCTTCATCGCTACTATCCTCATTTCTATTTATTTCAGTTGAGTCAAAGTCTTCTATTTGTGTAGGTTCCATAGTTTTTTTGAGCACGATGGCTGTGACAATGAGTCAACGTTCGACTGACATCTGCTGTACTCAGTGTTTTTTTCTTTTTTTGTCTTTGAATAATTTTTTTTTACTCCTTCACATCTACGTTACCAATTTTGCCTAAACTATGTTTTTCTTTGAAGGTACAAAAACTTAAGTTCAATGACTGGTACTTTTTTTGACTTCTCACATGTACAAACAATCGATACCGGACACTCACACAAGTCAACGGCCTTTCGGCAATTGCAATCTAATGTTATTGTGCATTTGCATGCGGAGATATCAAACAGTCGCAAAGACTTTTGCTTGAATTCTTCAACTTTTTTTTTTGAAACGAGTCTTTTTCCTTATCTCGTTTGTAGGACTTCATAAGACCTCTGTAACTGTTATTGTAGGCATTGATCATTTGAACAATTCTGTAAAGGGAGACTGTTGGTATTGAGGATTTATCAAATAATTGCTTAACTTTCGGTGCAACAATATTAGAAATTTGTGAAAAAACTGTTGTTGTTTCAACAATTTGTTGTTGGTTTCCACAGCTAAATTGTAATGTTCAAGAAAGAAGCACTTTAAAACGTCTTCATAGGAAGGCAGTTTACTTACAGGTAGTTCCTTTGGGTAACCGAATATCGGACAATAAAACTCACTACGCGTAATTTTCTTGGACAAAGCCATGACACTCAACACACACCACTCAACTAAGTAACACAAAAGAAGCTTTGACACTGACGAAAGCTGCCGAGTCACTGACGCGAGCTCACAAAATGGCGAAGCAAGCGTACACAACGCAAGGAATTGTGGGTTGGGTACGAGTGGTGGGGGACACGGTACAGTCACATACAAAACGAATCATTCCGCGCGGGACGGCAGTGTTTTAAACTGCGCCTTTTAGCGTAATTATCCGTTATTTAAAGCTGTTTGCGCTACCGTAAACATTGTTTTTTTTTTAACTGCTTCATTGTGTATTTCTGTTTTCTAAGTCAAATTATACAGTTTTTTCACTATAGCGATTGATTATTTAAAGTTTTTACACCCGGAGAAAAAATTATAAAAATCCAAGTTTTTTTCAAAAAACGAACTATTTTTAATTGCATTGCGCTACCGTGATATTGAAAAAATAATTTTTTTCCCCAGTTGCATTTTATTTATGAAGTATATATGCAAGTTTTCCGCGGTATAGCACTTGAAAAAAAAAATAATTTTTTTTTTCAGCCCGCCCTATTGATCAGGCCTGTCTGCCAAAGTTAATAAAATCTAACTCTTACTCTCTGTTACAAAATTTAAGGTTCACAAAAAAAATGTTACAGTTCCTTCTATTGAAAATTGGTTAGCAGCTATTAAACTGTTTTGTGGCTAAAAAGTGCAGCGAAAAAGGAAATAGGATCAATCCTCACTATGCCCCTTCTGTAGCGGAGAAATTCACAACTATTGTAAAAGATTTTTTACTCTGGTCTGGAGTAATGGGGCCTTTATTTAAATCACCGTATCTTACTGCATCTTCAGCCTCAGTGGAAAGTGACTTCTCGGACCTAAAACGAAGGATTTAAAAAAATGAGCATACACCACTGCTGGTGCATAAATTTTTTAGATATATACCTCCAGTCAATTTCAGGGCACATGAAAATAGCACATGTATCGTTAAAATCAAATATATTTCTGACGAGAAAGAATACATAGTGGTAGAGGAAAACGAAACAGAGGATGAAACAAAACATTTTATGAGCACCAATCCAAAAAACATTGTTGATAAACATAGAGATGCTATGGAAAAGAGCCTTGAAGACTTACACTTCTTTGAGAATTGGTGAAGAAAGATAAAAACGAAAACAGAGAAACCAAAAAAATCAAAATACTTAAACTCGTTTCCAGAAATCACCTTGACAGGAAATAGACTCAAACCTCCCATTGACAAACTTATGAAAAACGGTAATAATTGCCAACCTATCCGTATCGAATGTAACAAATACGTGTTAGTGAAAAATACCTGTACATTTGACTCCTTGACAAGTCTTTTGATGAATGCATACATAGAAAATCCAACTTATCGTTCCAAAATTGATAACAGTAATAACCTAACTATGAAAAACTGCTAAAAGCTTAGCAGTTGTAGGAGCCAATTTAGAAACTTGCCAATTAAGAGCCCAAACGATAAGCAGTTTGTCAAAACCATTGAACACCACGATAACAGAAAATAAGCTGAAAACTATATTAACTGAGGAATATGATTTATGGTCAAACCTAACAGATGTAACAAAATATTTGGTAGATACAGAATATAGTGCAATTGTGCATATACACTGCTCAAACGAATTCTGCACAAGAAACACAGAAGAAAAGCACGTAATTTTAGATACTGATAGCTTCATTATTTGTAGCCAAGGTTTTGAGCAATTATCTGAATCTATTGAAAGTTCAATAAAAAGGGAAGACCCTCAATACATGATTGTAGCTCTGCAGATATTAAAACGAAATGTTTACCTCCATGCACAGGCGATACGAAAATAACAATGGTTGGACAAGCCCACTTGTTTATTGATACTGAATATATACAGTACACTGACAACGCAATAGATCATGATAGATTGTTCGATCGAAAATGCTCATTAAATGAAATTCCAGTTTACATTGAAATAGGCGATCAGGAATATTACTTAAACGTCTTGATCGCGTTTCGCCCCGGTCATTACGTGACTTACGTGGTTGGCCAGAACGGTATTAAAACATACAGTATATCAAATAAACAATAGGTGTGTCCTCACTTAATAATGTATACGAAAACAATCAAAGCTAATGTTGTATAAGCACATGAATTGTGACGGTGAGGAGAGCAAATATTTGTTTTTACTACTAGAAATTCTATATGTATATTAGAATAATTTCGCCATTAAATAAAATAATAATTTTAGTTCAGATGTCATTTATTTGGATTAAAGTTGTTTTGAAAGTTTAATACAGTGTTAAGGGATAATCTTTTAAATACTCATGCATTATATAGTAGTTTTCATTTGTTTAGTTCATATTAATTTAACTTCCAATTTGCAAAATATTATTTGAAGTTAATTAAGTAACATGTGCTTATATATCATGTAAAATTTTAAGGTAGAGAATTTTTAGAATTTTAAATATAACATTTATATAACAGTATCATATTATCAACTTTTAAATACCATAGGCTACGATAAAGTGTTTTCATGTGTTTGACTATTTTATTGTTTATTATTATATACATATAATTTTAACTTAGTACACGGTCGAGTTTTTTTATATAATGAAGTGTTTGAGTTTAAAAGACTAGCAATAAGCGTGACATACTTTGATATATACTATTAAGTTCTATTAATAATTGCACTGCGTTGTGAACATTTGAAAAAAGATAAAATCTTTAGTTGAATTTTTATATAAATATATCAAGTAGGTAATCTTTTGTCAGGAAATATGAGTTTTCTAATTTATGTTTTAAAACAATTAAGGCTCTATAACATAAAAGGTAACATTAATAGGCCCTACTAGTAAATTCCTGCTGTATGTATGATATCGGGTTAAACTTTTTTAACATTGTTTTATAAATAGTATTCTATAGTTCTTTGTTAGTATACCATGTACTGGTACATTTAAATGTAGGCTATTGTCACAATAGTTTCATAATATCCACTTCCCTTATATTGTATAATTAAAGACGCGTTTTAAGTGTAAAATTTAATATTACTTTGTATAATTATTGTCCCAAATATGCTCTTCATATACATTTGATTCGTGATTTATGTACTGTATATGCATGTGCGAAAACATGTACTGTATAGCATTAGTAGTTTATAATGTACTTAATAGTGACAAAATTTATTCTACAAATAAAATAGGATATATCATTATTTTTAGATTAAATGTGTACATTATTTTAAATATGCTTTAAAATATTATTAGTGTAATATTTGTATTTTTTGTCGTGTATAAACAATGTGCAAAATAAGAAAGTAAAAAGTATTAAATTGCGAACTGATGATTTTTAACGGTATGCACATTTCAACGTCAATAATATCAAAGTATGGATATTTAATATTAAATAATTGTGTATTAGTATAACAGTAACGTGATTTTTTTAGTTAAAATTATTTAGTGTTTTATACATTATTATTAATAATATGTGGAGTGTAAATATCACATGACATTTAAAAGTCCATAAATATTTGTTACTATACAATGAGTTTTATTACAACATTCCTTTGTTATACAATATTTCTAAACAAGTTTCACTGCTCATATGAAGTTACCAGTGCTTATGAAAATTCTTCTTAGACGTCGAGAAATAGAGCACAAACGGGATAGTGCACAAACGATTGGCACCGGGTTTGTACAAACATTTTTAAGTTGCACTGCTCGTGTAAAATTTGGCAGTGCTTCAAAAATTCCTTTTTTTTCACTTCCGCAGTGAAGCCCAAACGTCGGGAATGAGTGCACAAACGTGCACAAACGAAGCACAAACGTGCACAAACGAAGCACAAACGATTGGCAACCGGTTTCGTTCAAAAAGTTTGAAGTTTCACTGCTCGTGTGAAGTTGGTAGTGCTTTTGAAAATTATTTTTTGTTGGGGAATACATCGAGCACAAACGTCGGTATTGCGTGCACAAACGTGCACAAACGAAGCACAAACGTTTGGTATAGGTTCTATAACAATACTTTTGAAGTTGCACTGCCAACTTCACAGACATGAATTCTTCTAGTCAGTCCATCCACCTACGTTCGGCCGGTTGTGCGTGATGATTCTAAACCATATACTCCTTCGAGGAGAGCATTAATTACAAAGTATTAAGTATGTGCACTACATTTTAGAATAAAGTAATTATACAAGTTCTTGTTCTTCTTCCGAGACTTCAACCGTCTAGTGAGTGTGCTGCGTCTTGTGCCTATTTGGATTACATATCAATATTTTATATTCACTGTAAGTAAAGACATTTTGATTTTAATTAGGTAAGCTTTATCCAGGTATTCTACATTATTGACGGACATATATTATTTTATAAACAATTATCCAACACATTTTTACAATAATCCTGAATTTGTTATTACAAAACAGTCACTTCACATGCTACAAGACACTTAAACTATTCTTTTAAAATCTAAGTTTAAAACAGTTTCCTCTTACTTTCATCATTTTACAAGTACACCAATAATATTATATCTTCTTGCATTATTGGTTTTTTATTTCCTTTTTATTTACCTGAAATTGATTAGTGCACATATTGCAATTAGTTTATGTAACTTTTAATTAACATCACTCTGATTTTCACTATACACAAAGTCCACATTATATTATAATTTTATTTACATTTTCCATTAAACATATACTTTCTCACCCATCTTTGTTTGTAGTATGCTTGTTATTGGATTATTTATTCTTCCTGGCAATCCAATATTTGTATACTTTCTTCATAATACATAATAAATCATCTTCCCTTTTTATTAATTAGGTAGGCTTCCAGGTATCTATAATCAATAATAACAAAACACAACAGCACAACCCTTTGTTACCAATACTCTCTTTAACTTCAACTGTGAAATATGGACCTTTTTTATTAATTTTGGATTCTTCACACTTTGGGCTAAATAAGTTACTTCACTCAGTTTGTGTATTAGCCTATAGGGCCCGGTGTAGTTCATGGCTAATATACTCTGAAATTTATCACATTTCTTGCTTTGTTCGTGCGTTTCGATAAATACTTCTTTATTAACAGCAAAAGGATGTTCTGCATTCTCATTACTGTATAGTTTCCTCTTCTTATTGGCTTTAATTGACCTTTTTAAATTTTTAATCGCTACTTCAAACCTTTTATCGTTTACATCATTTTCACACACAAGTTCAATTAATGACCATTGATTACTCAAAGCATTATTAGGTTGAAAACCAAACATTAACTGATGTGGGCTCATTTTTGTTGCTTCAGACACACTACAATTAATTGCTTGCTGAATACTAGTCAACTCTGTATCACATTTTTGTTGGTTTTCAGAAAAATAAATTTTTTAGCATTTGTTTCAAAGTTCTTAATTGTCTTTCTGATTTATTTGCTCTAGGCACATAATGTGTAATAAATTGATGCACTATACCCCTATTAAACAAATAGTTCTTGAGTTCCACACTTTTTAAAACATTTTGCATTGTCAGAAACTATATATTTTTTAAACACAATATTGTCCAGGATTTTAATTTCAGATGTACCTTTGGCATCTTTTACTGCATACAACCATACAAACTTGCTATGGTCATCCATAATTATTAAAATATTGTTGTTCTGCAATTTGATTCTTACTAGTGGATCAAAATAACCAATATAAAGTCTGTCCATTGGTTTCTCACTTACATTAGACACTAACTTACCGAAGTACTTTCTACTAGGCTTTGCTTTAATACACAGTTCACATTTACTTACTCTGTCTTTAATTTAATTTGCTAAATTAGGTCGGTAGAACATTTCACAAATTTTTCTAGTGGTCTTAAATATACCAAAATGTCCATTTGCATTATGGTAATATGCAAATACCATGTCCACAAGTTGATAGGGCAGGTACACTCTACTTTTAATATTGTTCTTGGCCCTATACATTACAACTCCTTTACTTAAATAAAACTTTTCATTGTTATCACTATTGTTAATACTTAATCTAATATTTACAATTTCTGGGTCCTCACTCTGATGATTTTTTAATCTCATTAAAAAGCTAATGGAAAGTTTTGTAAGTTATCTATATTAAAGCACTCTTCATTGTTAACATTTTTGTAAGATTTCTTACCATTCTTCTTAATTAATACCTTACTTACTCGACTATTTACATTTTGACTTTCTTTTACTTTACACTGTAATATTGCAATTCCTCGAATTCACACAGTTCCTTATTATTGTCCTTACTCTCAAACACTCTTGACAAATAGTCAGCTACAGCATTGTCTTTACCTTTCACATGTTTAATTTCGAATGGTAGGCTTAAAATAGTGGCAACCCATCTTGACAACTTACCAAGCTTTTCTGAAATGGGATAACACCCACGCCAAAGCGTTGTTAACCGTGACCAAAGTGAACTTTTTGATTTCTAAATAAACTTTTTTTTTGGAATTTATTTATTGACCATACCACAGATAAACAGTAAGATTTCTTCGCTCAGTCTCACTGAACTTTTTTGAAAAATAAGCAACAGGCTTATTTTCACCCTTTATATTTTTGAACTACCTGCTGCTTTCTCAGATGCATCACAATACAATATACAGGGTTTTGTCCGGAAAGTAATAGGACTGAGTCAATTAAAAAAAATGTATTGAGCAAATCGTTACAATTCTTTTAAAAACTTTCAAGATAGGCTCCTTCTGCGTCGATGCAGCGCTGCCAGCGCGATTTCCAAGCATTGAAGGCGTCACAGAAGCCATTCTCCGGAATAGCCTTGAGAGCCGCGGTACAAGCTGCTTATATCTCCTCTGTCGTCTCAAAATGCTTGCCTTTTTAGGCGAGAAAACAAAAAAAGTCTGGGGGGGGCCACATCTGGGGCTGTAGGGCGGCTGTGGAAGAGTTGGGATGCCGGCCTTGGTCAGGTAGCTATTCACAAGAAAGACGGTGTGAGCCGCAATTTCTGGTCGCCAGTGAGCACTTTTGGGACCATCTTCGCACACACTTTGCGCATGTTTCAAATGCTCCGTCACAATTTCATGAACGACAGATTTCGGTAAATGTAACATCTGGGCAATTAAACGAATACTTAGTCGACGGTCTGAGTTCAAAACTTTGCGCACACGAGTCACATTGTCGGTGTTTGTCGAAGTCGAAGGTCTTCCAGCAAGGTCTTCATCAGCGACCTCTTTCCCGGCCCTCCAAAAAGGCCTGGTGCCACCGAAACACACACCACTTCTTGCTAAAGCAACATCTGGGTAAGCCTGCTTGATTATATCAAATGTCTCTGCCGCAGATTTTACCGAGTTTCACACTGAATCTAATCGTGTACCTCTTCTCTAACGAACGCTGCATTTTCAGCTTGCACCACTCACAAAAACACGTCACTTGAAAATGCCTGTTCTGACTCTTCAGGTGCTCGGAGACAACTGACCAGCCGCTTGTTCACTAGCTAGGAACACCCTCTATACCGAATCCAGTTGTTGCGCGCACGCTCCGAAGTACAGTCTCGGCAAAAGAAAATCAGTCCTATTACTTTCCGGACAAACCCTGTAAATTGCTCGTTATAGTTGGGTATAGCTAACATTGGTGGGTTTGTTATACATTCTTTTAATTTTTCAAAGTTTGCTTGGCACTCTTCAGTCCACACAAACTTGGTATTCTTTTTTCTTAAATCATTTAGGCAGGCAGCGTATTTTGCATACCCTGGTATGAACTTACTGAAATAACTTACCGCTCCTATAAATCTACTCACTTCTTTTGCATTCTTCGGTGGGTCACAATCCGTTATGGCTTTTGTTCTGTCCTGGTCTATTATATTTATTTCGTCCTTACTTATCAGGTGTCCTAGGAATTGTATCTCCTTACACGCAAACTTCACCTTTGCAGAGTTGACAGTCAGGCCATGTTCTGAAAGTCTTTGTACCACGTTTCTTAAAGGTACCATATGTTTTTCGATATTTTTACTATAGATTACTAGGTCGTCTACAAAGTTCATTACATATTTGTACTTCATACCATGAAGTACCTTATTCAAGTAGGAGCTCACCACCAGAACCTAGTCACTGATTTTTAATTGGTAAAAACTATTTGTTAGGTCCAATGTGCTGTACACACTTACACCTTGCAAATAATGATATGTTTCATGCACATCACCTATTGGGTACTCAACTCTCTTCAATTTTGCATTTAACTTTGAATAGTTTACAACCATTCTTGATTTATTAGTGCCTGGTTTATTTACAAAAAATGTAGGACTAGCATAGTTTGATTCACTAGGCCTAATTATATCTTGTTTTAATATGTCATTAATTATGCCTATTAACTCATTTAATTTAGGTGGTGACATAGGATAGGGTCTCTCTCTAACTGGTTCTTTATCACTTACCTCCAGTCTAACTTCATAATCAATAGCCTTACCTATTCTTGTCGTGAAGACTTCAGGAAAATCTTTTAATAATTTCTTCACACCTTTCACTAGCTTGATGGCAACCAATTTTTATTTTTGTATTTACATGGTTATTGAGTATAGTGGCGTTTTCAAATAGCTCTATCTTATTCTGTGGCTTAAAATTCAAATAACAGCCTTACTACTATTATTTTTGCCAAAACTCCCCTTTACTACTGGTAGTGCGCTTAAATAGTTACTGCTTCTTAATGTGTCTACTTTGTTTACCTTTAACTGGGGAGAGATCCGATTAGTTTCCTCCTCTCCCCGATTCACAAGTTTTTTGGCTTCTCAGGGCTCATTTTATTCATTTGAAATCTAGGAGCAACTTCCTTCTTGTTTTTAAAACAATCCTTAGCATAGTGACCCATTTTACCACATACATAACACTTCTTTGTTCCATTGTTGACATTTGAGGTTAAGGTTGGCTTTGAGGTAATGTTTACAAACCCTTTGTTTATATACTGACTGTGTCTGCTCTCCTGGGTTTGTTTAGGTTCCAGCTGTCGTCTGTTTTGAGGTTATGTTTGGTCTCTCTTACCTTGTTCTCTTCGTAGTACACATTCTGCTCGAGTATACACAGCTGGTCCAGGTCTTCAAAGTTTTTCGGATTCTCACAAAATACTAATCTTGCTCTTACATTAGGAGCAATTCCAACATTTATGATGTCAACAATCTCCTTCTCGGTGTAGTCACACTGTAGAAGTTTAGCGTTCTCCTTATTGGTACTAATATAAACTACTTAACCTTTCGTTATGTTTTTGTGATCTACGTACAAGATCCCTCTTCAAGCTTTCCTTTTGTCCCATAGGCACAAAGAAACTCATCAGACTTTTATGAATCTCAACAATACTCTTGCCACTTACCTTTGTATTCCAGTAACGTTTGGTACAATAGCCCATTAGCATACCCTATGCTAATATTTAACACTTCACTATCATTTAGTGGAGTTTCAGATACCAATTGTTGCATAACCCGAAGGTAATCCATCAACTCAAATACATTTAACCCGTTAGTCGGTTTAAACGCTTTTAGGTATCTTTCAATCGGATTCTGCAGTTTATCAAAACTAGCAGACATCCCCACTAGCTACTTGCAGTGTAGGGACAGTCTCTACAGTAAACTTATCTATGGGTTTTTGGTTTAACTGATCATTAAAGACTTTCTCTTCTACACTCAAGTTCAACAAACTTTCATTTACTGCTAATACATCCTCTGATGTCAACTTATCTTCACTAACAAGTTTCTTAACTTCTTTTACTTTGTTTATTAAAGTTTCCAAAACAATTTTACTTTCTGGAGTAACCTTAAAGATTTTACACAAATTGTCTATGTAAAATTGGTTGAGTAGTGGTTAACCTTCACGTTGCAACGCACCAACTCAACTTTACTTGTACTTTCATCATACTTGCTTGCATTAATATTTAATAAATCTACTTGATTAGAGATGTGACTAACTTCTGCTGGAAATGATAATATTTCTTTTAAATTAGCATAATTTCCTTTAACTTTTAACTTTAGCACAGACCTTAAGGTCTTCCTAAGTTCGGCTACATTACCATCAGTACCGTCAATACCTCTAAACCTCAACTCATAAATTAACTCTTCCTTATTTATTAACTCTACATGTACAGACTCCATGTTGTATAAATATAAAATAAAATCTAAACTTATTAAAATAAAAATAAAATCTTCAAATAACAGTTCACTTAATATACAAAGAGTCAATTGAAGTTATGTTTATTGTTTACAAAATTGTGCACCACAAGTCTTTGCAGTCTTGTTCTTACACGAAAATCGAACACGTTCAGTTCTTCACAAAATTAAATAAAAAATCAAAGTTCTAGTTTTTCTTTACTTCAAAAACTAGTTAGCACTTTAAAACTAGTTAGCAGTTTAAAACTAGTTAGCAGATTCGCGCAATTTTTATGTACCGTTTTACTGGCACATGAGGGGTTAGCTTTGAAATTTTAAAACTTTTGTGAAGGTTTAAAAATAAAAGAAAATGAAGATTTTCTTTTAGAAGTATCTCTTTATTTATTTCAGAAGTGAAATAAACAAAGTTCAAACTAAAATAACACTTCTTCTTAAAAATAATTACTGGAATTAAAATAAAAACTTCTTGATGACTTTTAAATTCAAACTTGTAATATATTCTTCACTCTCAAAAATGTACAAAGTTCTTACAGCTTGTCTTTTATTCAATTTTCAAAATTCAAACATTCACACTCTAATTTGATCGGGCAATTCTTCACTTTAATTTATCTTCAAAATTCAATTTTTATTTGGTTACTAATTTTCTTTACTTTACTTCAAAAATTATTCTTCAGTGTTAGAGATTTAAAATAAAAACATTCTTCAGTGTTAGAGATTTAAAAATAAAAAATTCTTCAGTGTTAGAGATTTAATAAATAAAAAAACTGCTGAATACATCTGTAACAACCACAAAACTCTTTTAGTATTTTTACATAAAATGTTATATACATGTGCTCACTGCACCAACAAGTTTTATATTGCACAGATCAAAAGGACAAATTCCTAAATTCCCATTAAATTTAATTTTTTACAATATTTCTTTCCCAAAATTATTCAAAATAACTTAGAATGAATATTGACTGGACTCCAGTTAAAAAGTTCACTTACCCGCAGGTTCGATGACGATTAGCAAAAAGATTTACTCTAAGCACTATTTTTACTCTACTCGTTACAATCACTTCCGATGAACTGAGACGGAGGTACGGCAATGTCTACCTCACCCCACCTCTCAATTTCGTTATCGCACACTGCCATCTGCGATGCGCGCCTCGCCGATAGCAGCCTCTTTTGTACAGTCCAGCCCTTATCATTCATCTGAGCCAACTCCTTCCACCGGTAATCCAGTTACCCCAGAATTATATTTAATACAATCGGTACAAAAGAGTTAAATTTATTACTCCGCTTAACCATTCATTGAATTTAAATTTTCAACCTGAAATAATATCTTTTAGGTGCTATTAAAGTGTCGTACACGATGCTATATATTGAGTGTTAGAATGAAATATAACAATTATAATGTTATACTAGTAATGTTTGAAATTAAAATATTATTTGAATTTAAACCACAAACTGTTTTAGAACCTTAAATTCATAGAACACTACCAAACAAAATTAATGCTTTAAAACACGAATTGCCTTTATATTTGTAAATATTTGTAATTTATTAACTGCCTTCTTACTTAGCTATGTTTATTATAACAGTTACTGAATCATAAACATGTAGATTCCAATTTTTTATGAATAACAAAATCACCTTAGTTTCAAACAGCTCAATCTTCATTCGAGCTCTTAAGGCCATTTTTGTGTTCCAACTTTATTATAGTTTTAATGTCTCTCATTTGTACGCCAGCAACTGCAACTTGGTGGTCTACTTTAGTCTGAAACTGAGAAATGGTCTTTGTTAAGAAGATTAAAACTCCGTGTTTGCCCTCTCCACCGGTATATTATTGCTCGTTCTGAAGCCATTAGTTCTTAAATTATCAATAATATAATAGTTTTGGAATCATCAATTAATATGAATAAGATTAACAACATCAAATTTTCTTTTCCGGTGATATTCCTTACGTTAGTTATATTGTTATGTTATATTCAGATTATTCATTTTTAAATAATTTACAAACTGATGCTACAAGCGCGACCAAAAATTGATAGTTTATTCTACTGCGACAGACAAAATATATCTCCATATTATAACTTATTTTGAAGAGACAATAATGTAATAATAAAAAAATACGTCAAAAACACATGTTTAGTATTATTGAATATTTTATGGATTACTAATAAAAGATTTTGAACTGTGCATAAGTATAAAACAATATATATATATATATATATAGTATATATATATAATATATATATATATTATTATATATATAATTTGTTCATGATATAATAATTCAATAACACTACGTTTCCTGATTCACCACCACTATGTTTTCTGGTTAGTTGTCTGTGGTTGGTTATTGAGAACAGACGTATTATGACAGGGACTATTTACTTTATTTTACAATAATCAATGATAATTGTAATAATTGCAAGTTTTTAGACTTGCCATACACGCGGAGGTGTATCGCAGCGGATTACCTAATATTGTCAGTCGCCTAGGTGTGAAGGTCACTACGTGCGACATGACTCCATACCTCAGAAGTCGAACCAGGCGGAATTAACAAATTATGTTTTTTTACCGTTGGCAATGGCCATATCTCCGCGTGTATGAGATTCGGTGAGCCTTATATCAGGTCAGTTTCAGCACAGAAAGAAGTTTTTTTGCTATAGGCATTTGTTTTACATTATGTAATTATTGTTAGTTTATCTCTTGTGTAATTAAATTTTATTTTACTTTAACTAACAGCTTATACGGGTTGTGTGATTTAGGTATTTTCAATGTATTTAAATGTACCATTATACGGGAAAAAACGGATACCAAGTTTTGCAACCTATTGAATTGTTTAAATCTGAAAACATAGTCTGTGGCGAGTGAAGTGCAAAAACGATCCAGCGTCCTCTACTTGTAATAGAAATACCTATAACAGTCACCTGACGACAGAGGCAGAGACAGCAACTTGTATGAATCTATTCACTTTATTGAGTACATCTTCTAGCGACGATAACACTTGTACGTGTACGAGGGCTCTTACATATAGGGTGTAACAGACCTTTGGCAGTAAAAAAGCTTTGGTATAAGTTAAAGACTATCGGTAACTAAAACACCTAGCTAAATTTGCAATTAAACTAGAGGGAAAATCAATCAGTAATAAATTAAAATAATCAGTATAATCCCAATATGTTGTGTTCTTGTATTGGTATGTATTTCACTCTGTGGGAATTCGTTCGCAGGTCTGTGTTTTAGTATTTTATATATACTTTAGTTTTTGCACCTAAGTTAGTTTATTTCCACCTCGAATGAAGAGATTGAGATTGAAGTTTTCTTGTAAAAGTAACTGTTACTGGGCATTATTCCGTACCACTAAAGTATGAAAAAAAAAAAAACACGTCTGGGAAAACATCAAGTTGTCTATTACTTCGTGTTATTGCTAGTGATCCCATAGAAAAATCAATACAAGACGCTCTATGAGAAAACATAAATTAACTCAATATAGTCCTTAAGCACCTTTTTATGAGCCACGGTGGTTTGTTAGAACATTTTACGTTTCTCTGAAATATATGATAGATTACTTAAAATAATGCTGATTGTTTTTTAAATTTGTTGGGTTGGTCACACAAACACCTATACTGCAAGTGGCTCATTACCACTCAGTAGGCGTTTATTGTTACATAGGGGGTAACATAGCATCGAGTCTACTGCATTTAATTAGTCTACTGTATAACTTGCCAAACAAACCTGTGCTTTCCGCTGAGAACAATGTGTTGAAGAGTTTTGAGTAGAACTTGAGTTGTGTGGCAATGCATGCCGTGGCTAACTATTGTACTTTATCCTCGCCGTGCGAGAATTTTTAATTTTATAAAATATGGATAGTTTTAAAAAAAACCTTTTTTTGTTTGAAAGATGTATTAAAATATTTTCTTTAGCTTTAGATCATAAAACTATAGAATTGATTGAATGTCTTTTTTTCAAAATTATTTACCTAATCTAATTATTTAGAATTATCTCTTTCAAGCTGAATTCCTCAACCAGACGCATATGCTATTAAACAATATAAGTATAGTACTCTAACATGATTTATTTTTTAACTAAAAACATTGTAAAGCCCAAAATTAGTTATATATAAAATAAAAATAACTTTTTATTATGTAACGAAATTTAATTGTTTGTTAATTAATTAAATACAATCTATGTAAAGTAATTTACCTAATTTTCCCCTTGTTTAAAACTTATGTCATATGTGAAAAATTGTGAAGTGGTGATATGATTATTGTCATGACTGACTGGCTGAGATTATAAAAATGATCTGCTATGTAAAATAGTTTAACTGTAGGTCCTTTGGTAACCTAATGTAATCTTTTACATAATTAAAAATTATTATATCGTGGTTGAAAACTATCCTTAATTAACAATTTACTTTACTTATTTTTAATTCAAATTTTTCGCAGTTCCCTGAAGTATTTAGAAAGGAGCTTCTCCGCTAATAGTTTAATTATAATTATTAAATATATATAATCATAGTAATGATTTTAAAAGAAAGTAAAGGTATAATTAGTAGTGGGTTTATTCAAATCTGTAGGTTTAATACCTTTGTATTCAGTCTACATACATGACCCATTTCACTGGTTAATGAAAAACCAGTTTTATTCATATTCCTGTTCATATTCATTATTTTAATACAATTTTTC
>NW_025783140.1:0-31921 GCF_021130785.1 Homalodisca vitripennis | reverse complement strand
AATTGTTATAGGATAATTTTTATCCCATTTCCCGATTCAGGATTCCGCCCCATCTCCACTGGTTTACCAGAAACCCTTCGAAAAGAAATGTCATTGTCAGCAAACATATGTTATTAAAGTGAAAGAGTCTTTTTCAAATTTTTAATCAGCTGTTCTTTGTAAACATCTATAATGCGACAAAAATATATTTAATATTTCAACAAGAAGTTATTCTCCTAATTACCTTTATTACAATTCCATACTTTCTTGCTCTTCAGCCACAAATTTTATGCTTCCTTTGCAATTAATATTTTGTTGTTCAATGTTTATATATTATATATATCTATATATATAAAAATCTTGAGTCACGATGTATGTTTGCCAACTAAACCCCAAAACACGACTGAACCAATTTTCAATCAATTCACATGTATCCGTAATTTAGTCTAACTTAGAAGATAGGATAGTTTATTATCTGAATTATTCGCTTATGTCGTGAATATAAACGAAGAAAATGAAGAAAAGTTTTTCAAAGCGCCTGCACATTATAACCTTGCAATTACGAGATAGATACGTATATTAAACGATGAAACACTATTTTAAGGCGCTAAGTTATGATGTATACTTGTCTAAACTAAATTTTTGGTTGAACTTAAAGGTTGAGGGTAGACCCCTTTGTAATAAAATACATAATGCATGAACAATACCTTTTGACATATTTTCTTGATCGTGGACATCAAGGTAAAATTCTACATCGGGTTGGAAAAATAATTTACTTCAACCAAAAAATGCTCCATACGAGCGGGGCAAAACTTACGGAAAAGCGTGCGAAGCCGCGGGAAACAGCTAGTATTTATAAATTTGCCTTCATTTTCAGGTTTCGATTTGTTGTAAGAACTTATGATCACGTCAAAATCATACATCTCTCATTTATCGAATGAATGTGTATAAAATCACTTAGAAATACAATAATATAACATTTTTTTTAGATAGTTTCTTGTTAAAAATTAAAACAATTAATGAATTGTTCCATCATATAGAGATGAATGTTAAGCATATTGGAAAACTGCTAGCAAAATGCTGAGAACAACAAAATTTTGTTGAGAAATACCTTTAGTGTTTCCTGCCACATTATCCTCATCTTTTCGTTTGACTGCTAGTAAAATAGATCTTAAAATTGGCATTGACCCAAAAATTTGTTTTATCTCCCTTAAAACAAGATGCTTGTACACCAACAGTCCCAAATTTATTAGAGCCTAACGAATCAGTATTTCTCTTTTTGTCAAATCAGTAATTTAGACCTTATGATAAAATTTCTGTGGTGAAGAGTACATTTTTGGGTAAGACCCAACGTTAATAATACGTCATCAGAACTTGAGAACCGAATATAACCTTTCACACTAAAGTTCTAATTTATTCAAAAATACTATATTTTTAAAACCTAAATCAGACTTTTATACAGATGTAATGTTATATTAATTTAATATATATCTATAAACTTTTAATTTTTAATCCATTTCATGAACTTTAATAAATTTATTACAAAATTCAAACAAGCCGGCACGAATAAACCATCCCTTGAGTGAAATCTTTGCTGTTCTAACTTACTAGCTGGCACATCGACATTGAAACTTACTTCTAATTAAACTAACAGATGAATATTTAAAAATGATCATATTTCAATATTGTACCAGAACCCCTATAATTGTAATTTTAACCTTGTTCATATTTAACCAAATTTAATATGATTTTAGCAATAAAAAATATAATTGAAAGAAAATATTTATTCTCCATATAAGAAAATATTTATATATTTGGCTTGAGTAGGGCCTATTACCAGTATCTAAAATCTAGTCTATAGTTTGTATGATACAAGAATAGTTGTACAAACTACAACCTGGTTCCAAGCTTTGCTGGGCGTCACTTTTTGCGAATGAAGTAAAATCAGCTGAACTTCTCAGTTTGAGTAGTACGACATTAGGATTAAAAAATTACACAAGATTTAAATAATCACAATAAAAACATGGGTAAAAACAAGCTCTGAAAAATTGTTACAATTAAGAAAATAAAGATGAAAGAAAAAAATGTTATAAACCCATGGTATTTGTAATAACAGTTCTGTGAAATAGAACGGAATGGGTACCTAATCTATCTTCGCTTTTAAAACCCCCATTATTTAAGTAACAACAATTATTACGTCATAAAACACACTTAGCCCTTAATAAAATTCAAGATTTTGAGACGACTTAACTCATTATTAAGCCCCAGAGTACTAACACCAAGGTCACCTCTCAACCCAGCTCCTTTGTTATGATCAGGTATGCAAGTTCTCCAACCGTTTGATAATAGCAATCATATATTTATGAGATTCATATTTGTTACATTTTTTCACCTTATAAAAATTTTACTAGCCCTCAAATTGGTGCTTTGCTTAATCTGTTTTAGTAGGAGGGAAAGCTTCCTAATTTCAAGCTCAGAATCTCGTAATGCGTGACCATTACTACTATACAGAGACCTAACAATAATGAAACAATACGTATCTTGTCCGTTTTCAGTCTGTAAAATACCATAGATTACTTAATAAAATTAAAAGTATCAAAGATTTTAATTAATTTAAAATAAACAATCATTATTTAACTACTTTTTCACCAAGCTTTTATATTAAAAAAATAACCACTGAAACAAATAAAATTCAAAATAACAAGATGTCTGAGAAACAGCTGTTTGCACTGCAAGGAGTTTTTATGATATCCCCTGCTCAGTTTTCTAGCAACAAGGTATCACAGAGTATCAAGAAGAGGGAAAAAATAAAACGCATTAGATTTGGTTTTATAATTCAACACAAAACAACTGGCCATTATCATACTATATATACAGAAAAACAAAAAAGCTGTTTAATTATAGTTGAAATAGATAAAGCGAATAAAATATAGATTAAAAAAATTTTGGTAGTCAAAATAGCAATCATTAGAGGACAAGAAGAAAAGTGTTCCCAGCTCACGGATCTCCAACTGTTTATAATAGGAGTTTTGCTATGGAAATTTATACATATTGATCTTTTCTAAACACATTAAAGATTGTATAATTAATTATACATTGTATCAGAATATTTATAGCTATAATATCAAGGGACAACATAAAACTTACAACTTCATAAAAAAAGTTTTAGAGATGCTACCTGGTAAAGTAATTAGCACACATAGTGGCCTGTACTGTAGAATAAATGCACTCATGCAATAATATAAATAGTTTGATATTAAAAACTATTTTATACAGTTATTAAAATTAAAAAAAATGGCTGCATTATTTGACAAAACATTTTTACACGTGAATCAATAGTATAATCAAAATTGTTAGCAAAAGTAAAATACTGTATACATTAAATACCACTCAAATGCTACTTTTACAGCCACACAATACCAACTTCCAGTAGTTTTACAAATCAATCTATTTCCACGCAATCAAACAAAATTGATAAGAGGTGTACAACCACATATTTGTTAGATTATAACACATATTTGTACCAATGTAATTATTCCCACTTTCACACAAAATTATTGCATTCGCGAGAAGTGATGTCTTCCTTCCTGAAAAATTAACATTACTTTTAGTTTCATCAGATTGTTAAGATGAAATTTGTACTCAAATACTTTAAAAAAATAGTATGACTCCTTGAATTTCATAAGATCTTTCGACGATGTCACTAAATCAACTTAGACTTTAGGATGACAATTAGAACTAACAAAACGTCAATTTTTAAATAGCGATTTCAATCCTACCATAACAGAGTTATAACTGACAAGGTTGTAAGTAGCAAGAGAGTGGGAGCGAGTAGTGTGATCACAAGTGCAGGTCAGTGGTGCCTGTGGTAACGAGTCACTGTCGCATCTCGTCTGCGAAGCTGTCCAGGTCCACGTAGCTACCGTTCAGCTCGGAGTGCGCTAGCAGTTTGCCCGAGTTTCCACCTTGAAGCTCAAGCAAAACTCGGCCTCTTAAAACCGGCTCCGAGTGCCAGCATGAGCCTATCAGGTCGGAACAGCTCAGGTCGACAATGGCTGGGTCTATCCCACCTGTAGCCCGTCTCTTCTCACTCTCCACATCACCATCTCGAGCTCCCATTGGTCGCATAGTGGGCGTCGATGTTTATTTCTATTATTATTCCGAAATTTCCTGTACCAGCAAAAACACAATTATATATTTCATTGAGCTATCATTCGGAACAGCTCAGTCGACCAATGGCTGGTTCTATCCAGCCTGTAGCCGTCGTCTCACGCTCCTACATCACCTCTCGAGCTCCCATTGTCGCATAAGGGCCGTCGATCCTGTACAGCAAACAACAATATATCATTACAATGAGCTATCATGTCGGAACAGCTGGAGCTTCAGGTCGACAATGGCTTGGGTCTATCCAGCCTGTAGCCGTCTTCTCACTCCCCTCATCACCTCTCGAGCTCCCATTGGTCGCATAGGGTCGTCGATCCTGAACAGCAAACACAATTATATAATGTACATTGAGCTATCATTCGGAACACGCTCAGGTCGACAATGTCTGGGTCAATCCAGCCCTGTACCGTCTCACACTCTCCTCATCACCTCTCAGAGCTCCCATTGTCGCATAGGCGTCGATCCTGACAGCAAACACAATTATAACATTACATTGACTATCATCGGAACAGCTCAGGTCACAATGGCTGGTTCTATCCAGCCGAAGCCGTCTCTCACTCCTCCCATCATCACCTCTCCGAGCTCCCATTGTCGCATTAGGGCTTCGATCCTGTACAGCAAATACACAATTATACATTACATTGAGACTATCAGTCGAACAGCTCAGAGTCGACAATGGCTGGGTCTAATCCAGCCTGTCGCCGTCTCTCACACTCCTCATCACCTCTGTCGAGCCCCAATTGTCGCATAGGGCGTCGATCCTGTACAGCAACACAATTATAGCTTACCTTGAGCAATCAGTCGGACAGCTCAGGGTCCGACAATGGCTGGGTCTATCCAGCCTGTACCGTCTCTCACTCTCCTCATCACCTCTCGAGATCTCCCATTGTCCGCATAGGGCGTCGATCCCCTGTAAAGCAATACACAATTATACATTACATTGAGCTATCATTCGGAAAACAGCTCATGTCGGCAGTAGCTGGGGTCTGTCCAGCTGTAGCTGTCTGTCACTCTCCTCATCACCTCTCGAACTGATCGCATAGGGCGTCCGATCCTGTATGATGTGAAAAAAAAAAAAATCAGAAAATTATAATATTATTATTTTCTTAAGATCATTTAAAGGTATGGAATCAAATGCTTTATTAAGAATGCATAAAGTTACTTGAGCAAACTCCTTTATTTTTCTAGTAATTAGTGACATCTTTTGTCGATTTCCTCTTTTCTAAGACTATACTTGAGCTCCAAATTTCAGCAGGTCACATCTACTATAAAGATATTGGTAACTTGATCAGATTAAACATTTCAAAAAAGTTTTGAAATTACAGGTATAAATGGAAAATGGTGGGATAATCACAAGTTCATTAATCACTTTTCTTTTTGTTTTTAATTGGACAAACTTTTTTAAGTTTTAATTACTTTGGAATTCCATCTTTGAGGCTGTTTTTCAATGTTAATACAATGAAACGAAGCAAATAATGAATAGTAACACATTGTACGAAATGTTGTAAAGCAATCGCATGCAACATGATCTACTGTAGCTTCACAACAGCCAAGGGATTATCATCAAAATTTCCAATGTCATCAATCATTTTTTCAACAAAAATACGTATGGTGTAGATCTTGTAAACAAACGCATTCGTACAGTATATAGAGGTATTACTAGGAACTTATTCAACCTAGCGTACCAACCCTATAAACTTACCAAAGTGAACAATCTGCCCACATAAGATCCCAAAACTCCAGACGTCAGTCTTATGTGTGAACAGGCTAAAGTGCAAAGACTCTGGATCCCTCCACCGAAAAGCAAAGCAAACCCTGGAAAACGCAAAACACAATATAAGATAACTTTTATGTAAAAAAAAAGACGGTATACATGTTTTATAATAACTCGAAATTATTAATATTTAAATTAAAATTTTTATTAATTAATTCCAAAAAATATAACAACGAACTCAGATTCATCCTCTGTACAATAACGCTTTAAACAACACTTAATTTTGTGTGAGTGTAAAATCAAAAATATAAATTAAGTAAATAATGAAAATAAAGGTAAAAATTATTTGGTATATATATATATATAATATACAAAATTATTATTTTGGAATTTTAAAATGCTATGATTCCTATTATTACTCTGAACTGTGAAGTTACCCATTTTTATTAGAAATTTAAAAAATAAGAAAACCATTTATAGTTTCGGAAGGAAACAGACCCTGTTAAAAAGAATTCTTTTTATTACTAAAGCGATGGATTATAAGGGGGTGTTACGTGAATAACGATGTGTGGGATTTATTACTTAAAAACATATGCTTTAAATTCACATGTTTAAATTCTTAAAACTATTATTATTGCTGTGGTACTTTTTTTCTGACCCCATTTACTTATTAATGAAACAAAGATTTAAAGTTTATTTAGTGCATGACACCAATATAAATGAATAAAATAGTAAGACAAAACTGAGATAATATAGACAAAATATTGAATATCCGCCCCCTCGTGGTAATTTTAAAACTTTATAAGATATAAAAAATAGAACTTTTATTTCATTTCGTAAATTCATTATGGACAAAAATTATAAAACATAAGTTTGCATATTTGAGATTCTATAAACACAACATATTATTACTCAACAGCCTTATGGATACATGTTTTGGGATCAGTGGAAAAACGAAGATGTAAACGGCCAATATGAATTAAGTATTTTATCTAAATTTGGTCATGTAAAAACTTGACATTGTCTGCACTAAACATTTTGATTTCTAAAATTTTAAATATATGGTAATTGGTAAGTTTATGTAGAGGCCAAACGTCGGCAAGGTGTTAATAAAATATATAACTAAATATAAGTTTTTCATTTCAACTTTGAAAATTAATTCCATAAATTTTTCTAAACTATATAGCTTAACGAATTGTTACTGAAAAAATAGAAAACATATTTTAAATCATTTTAGCATACATTAAATGTTGAATATTTCAAGATTACATTTTGTATCGAGTTTCTATTTTATTTCTCGTATTTTATTACAAGCACCTCACCATTTAATTTAATTAACAGTTATACCCCTTCACAAATATATTTAATGTATGGAGCAGCGTACCAAAACTATTGAATAAGCCTAGAAGTAAGTTTCACTCATATCCTGTTCTCCTCTGGTCAAAAAAAAGTTCAACAAATAAATAAATACTGATCGACCATCTTCTAATTAAAGTAACAGTTTTCAATCAATACAATTGCGTAAATAATGTGTTACGTTGCATTGTCTTTGTTCATTATATCTGCCATGTATTCTCGAACATTACGGGACATCCCAAAGTCCTGCTATCTTGCACAGCTTATTAGATCTACTAAGAGACGTTCCCTCGCTGCCTGAATCTCTGTGGATAATCTGTAAAATTATAATCTTTATCAGTAAGACATTCAGAAATGTCTATTGAAAACATGACAGATGTTCATGATTCAATAACGTAAACTTCTTTTGCCAAATCTTTCTACGTCCATAACTATCAAATTTTAAGCATTTGCCATAATGTAAGAAACGTAAAGAACTGTATTATCTCGCTCATTGGTTGTAAATCCCCAATATACGAAAATATAGATATATATATATATATAAATAGAAAAACATATTTTAATTAAATTTTTCGTAAATGATAGTGGCCCATGAGGTATGGCAGAATAATGTTAAAACGGGACCAGTATATATTTTAAAAACCAAATCAGGTTTTTTCCCCTTAAAAATTTTAAATTATCTACAGAGTTTTTTTTTGGTATTCATGAACATTAAAGTACTCTTTACTCTAAGCTTGATCATTAGGTACTAATTTCTAGGCGTTAAATTTCAGCTGTTATGTTATCCCCTTCCGGTTTCCGCTTATCAGGGCGCATCGCAGCTTTTTTTTTTTTTTTTTTTTTTTTTTTTTTTGACTTCCGCTTGTGCAGAGTCTAAGGTGAGGGCGTCCTCGCGTCAGAGAAGTGTGTAGATACAAATATGTCAACTGTTACTTACACACTTGTTGGAGATGTAGGAGTCCATGCCGCGTGCCACACAGTAGCCAATACTGCAGGTCCCTAGAGGTGAGGGCGTCTCCAGCGTCAAGAGAGTTGTAAGTAATGGGCTGCGTCCTGTAGTCCTCAGGAAGACAATAACTTGCCCGTACATCACGTACTCCAACTACCAATAAATGGTTCTAGAACAGTTTCTGAGTAGTAACTACTATAGCCACGATACTTTATTTTTCAAACACTACAAAGGTGTATTTAAGACAAAGTACTTCCAAATTACAACACAAATATACGATTATAGATCTCATAGATGGTAGACATTTAAATTTCTAAGTTTATTATTGGTATCTCTAAAATTGTATATAATAATAAAATCTTAAAGTGTCTTAAGGTGAATAAACAATTGTTTAACTGATGCTCCAAGAAATGGCTTTGAGAGGTATCATTGTACATAATCTTGCTATCGGCTGATACAAACTTTGGAAAGTACCCATCTCTATAGTATATCATTGGTTATCACCGACATTTTTAAACCCTTGGGAGAATAAAGGTTCAATATATAAACGATTTAATTATCTTGTTAACGTTTAATTCTTATGTTTATTGTGAATTCCAGTCAGTAAATAAATACTCACAAAATTCCTGAAACCGCTTAGTGTAACAATTTGAACAAAATTTCAGTGAATACTTAATGTAAATCTAAATCTCGATGGTAATGTTGTATATGTTTTGATGTGTTTCTGAATGGTGAATATAATGATTTCTGACAGATAAGCAAGAAAACCTCACCATTTACACCGCGATAGGTCATGTTCATTGTACTGTTTAGTCCAAACCTTTTTTCGGTGCAGCAGCCAAGGAGAGTGACCACGTATAGGGTGAGAGCCGAGCTCTTGCATGATACCGAGTTCCTCTGAGCAAGTCCTCCTCGCGTTCTCGAGGGTTCTCTGACTCCTTCACCGTCTTGACCGCCACAAGGCGCGTCCAGACCTTCAATACCTGCGGATGTTCATCTGCTTCGGCTTTCCGACACCTGCACATCACTATCGTCCTTTTATTTACCCTATAATGTTCTATGTTGCTTCTTAGATTCTTTGTTAACTTTGAAAGACCTAAATAGTCCGTGACGTTTTGTAAGTACATAGTAATCTTATGGCACAAACAACAGCCTTTTAAACGGCAATAGGTTTTAATTTATGGAAAATATGGTTTATTTTCCATAATTACTGATGCGAAATAAAAAGATAATAATGCTATACATAATGACCTGTTGGAAGACAATAGAATAGGAATGGTAACATAATTCTAAGAAATTGGACTCTCTGTTACCCAATTAAAATGTTAATTGGAATACCTTTAAAAGTTTGAATTCAGTATTAGAACCCAAAATATTATACTTTACGGACCGTGTTAATCTAACAATTTGTAATCTACCTATTGGTATCATCATGAATTTGAATCGTTATATCTTTGCTTGACTGTTATCAAATTAAAACAATTTATTGACTCACCTGACCAAAATTTACCTCTGTCCGCAGCACGGTCTGTAGGACGCAGCTTTTCCCTGGGGAAACTCCCACCTCGTGGATGGTGATGGAGCACAGGCTGGTGACGCTCTCTCGGTCTCTCGCCTCAGCCTCCACCCCCACCTCCTCCGCCACCACCAATTCCAGTTCGCAGACATATAAAATATACTGTAATGCGCTTGTATTTTTGACAATAATTAATAACATGACACAAACCTATGATTTCATCTAGTTCTCTCTCACACAAAGAATATTGTCTTATCGAATATGGTTCTTTTAGAAAACTCTAGATACAGTACCATCATCATTATTATTGATTAAATTAAGTTTAACATGATATCGCATTACTGGTGTAATTTATAATCGACCTATTTTCTCAGAGAATATGTCACTTATGTTAATGTAATATGTAAGAGCTCATTAAAATTAACCTGATTGACAATGACTATAAGTACGTGGATTTAAGACTTAAATACTGACCTAATAATTCCTAACATACAATTTCCCAACGAATGGTAGGTCTCCTGGTAGGAAATATTTCCAACTTCTTGCCAAGCTCAAAATTATTATTACTAACTGTTTGAACTTTAATTATTGGAAAGTGAAGACATAGGTAAACTTTTCCTCAGCTCGGGAGTCCACCGAACATGTTATTGGCTGATGTCTGGTGACCACGATATGTGTTACATTATCGACAAAGCAGATCTCAGAAATTAAAATTCCATTTCTTAGTGTGACCAAAGGTTGGAAATAATGTTGTATATTTTAGTGTTTACAATTACCTCCCAACTTTAACACTTGCATAACTTTACTAATATAAATTCTCACGTTGGATCTACACTGTGTACGGAATGTTTGCTGAGTATTCTACAGAATATGACCTTATGCTTAATTCTAAACTGTTTACATGAACGATTTAAGAAACAGTACCACTCAGTTATTATTTTGCCATCTTATATCCCAGCTTAAAAAAATAATGTGTGCTTGAAAAATATTAAAGCCCATGTCGGAATAACATTTAATATTTGCAAAATATAATATGGAAACACTTGAAATATAATGAATAACATATTAATAACTATACAACTACGAAACCTCCAAGATCCTGTGCCCAATCCTAACTATTTTAGAATTTTTAGAACTTCTCCTTTAAAGTATTGTCAATAGCGCAATCTCCAAATACTCTCAAAGCGTGATTGTAGACCAAACCAATCTGTCACATCCACACTTCTTCTTCTGCGAATGCTGTCAATCCCCAGCTCTGCAGTTTTACACCTACGTTTTTATCGTACACTCATTTTAATGTAATTAATACACAACGCGAAGCCCTCTTATGGGCTAAAAACAGGATGGCCGCTCAGTAATTCGACTCTTGTGGAAGATTGTTGTTCAACTATCTGTAGCTTGAATGTGATTCTAAACAGTTCACATCACAGAAATTTTGACGACAATTGGACTTGACTGGGTGATTGATTATCGTTAATTAAAATCGCATAGTAAAGCTAATCATCAATAAAAACGACCATAGAAATTACCACTAGGAATAACAGAAAAAAAATGAATGAAATATATATATTTTAAAAAAAAACGGCATATGTGACAGATACGGCCCAAATACAAAAAAATTGAATCGAAAAAGTGAGGGCACTGTGGTGTAATGGTAGCACATTCCCCCGGCAATGAGAGATCCGGGTTCGAGTCCCGGCGGAGCAAGGTACTTTTTGCGATTCAATGTTTAATGACAAAAATTAAATAAGGCTATTGCCATCTATACGAACTTGATTAATGTAAAACAAAAGTCGTTTGAACAGGTATTTGGTTCTTCCGATCATATGTTAAGTTTTAGTTTATTTAAAAAAAAAAAAACGCATATATTACAGATCTACGGGGCCAAATACAAAAATAATTGAATCGTAAAAAATTGTAGGGCTTCTTGTGGTGTAATGGTAGCACATTCACCCGGCATTGGGATATTTATAGAAATACTGACTGTCCTGACTCCTAATGTACATGTTAAGTTCCTTTTCGATTCATTTAAAGCAATAGGGATAATTTAACCTAATAAAATTACCAGAAGCGTTAAATATGTAGACTTGGTATTTAATCCTTTTGTAGGTTTTATAATCAACTAACACGATTTTCCAAGTTATTTGCGCAAAAAACCAAGTAGAAAGTTGCTAACCTCTTTTTCGCATTCCTCTATTGGTCTCCCACACAGGCTTCTTTATTGTTTTCGATGTCCAAAAATCGATCGGCTTAATTGCACTTACTTTATCACCATTTTCTCTACTGTTTTCCTGATTACTATTTTCTTGAAGTTTTTGGGGCCGAGAAAACAGTTGAAAAAAGTCAATATAGTCATAAAACGTTTAAACAAATCTCCCAAAAACTGTTAGCATAAAAAATTTTTACGCATGTTTTCAAAACATGGTTAAAGAAGAAAGTGTTTTTACAACACTACGATTTCCCTTGAAATTCAAGGCAAATGTTTTAGTCTTCAATAATTAATTAAATCTTAAAACAATACGATTTCTTAATTCAGAGAATGTGTACAACGCTCTTAGGAACTACTTTTAAAAACTACTAAAAGAAATGTGATCCTTTTGGTTGACAATGTAATATTACAGTCTTTGTGTATTCAATGACAAAAAAAATGCTGTGATTTTGATTTTATTTGCTCTCCACGCTCGAACAATGAGCGCCTTCAAACGGACAGGCCCGCAGTATAGCACGTGAATTGCTTGCATTGTAATGTTTACTGTATAAAATTGAAGGGGTTTTGTATGTGTTATTTCACATAAACATACAACTTTACATCAAATAACCTTTTACAACTTATTTCTTTTATTCAAATGGTGTAATTTATTTCACTGAAATCCTTTAGTATCGCATTGAATTTGATTGTCAAAAACGTAAGGATTTATTACCTACTTCTGTTTTAATGTAAAATATTTTTTCCCCATAGTATATTACAACATTTCCCAGTTTTCTTATACAAACAGAATTTCGGTGAATTGTGAAGGAAGATACTTCGTTGCTATCCACTGAGCAAAAAAATACTGGACGTGGTTATTAAAAAAATTTCAAAAATTATATTTGTTTGAAACATAAATATTGTGGCATAATGTGTTATATGGGGCCTAATAGATAAGAAAGAAACATTCATTCGGCCATCAAATGTATAGAAGCTAATGTATAGCAAATCGATATGGTCTTTTTAAAAATTACTTTTAGCTACTCTCAACTTGCTTTACTTTACTTTAATAAAAAAAATCTTCCAAACTGTTTATGTCACTATGTGTGATTTATTAAATGCTATTTATTCCATTAGAACCCTAAAATATTGCTCAAAAATGCCGAGAGAGGTTAAAAATAGTTCGTATATTTAAAAATATTTGGCGTTGGTTAATGCTAATGAACAAGTTAAAAAAGGAAAACTATTTTAAGGCACATGCAACTAGTTAACACTTATAATACAAATTTATTATGAATAGGTTTGTAATCAGTTTAAAAAATAACGGTAAACAAATGTTGGGTACTACTCAAAAATAAAAAAGCATGAGTAGGCCCATAACAAGTTATCTGAAATAACTTAGTGCACCAACTGGCTGCCAACCACAACTGAGTGGGGTTAGGTGTTCCCCGATTCCATACACACTAATGCGTTCAGACTGTATTTGGAATATCTAGGCAATGGAGGAAGTGCTCTTGCTGTTGTACACTGGTTTCGATCTTACTCGATCTCTTCAGACCAGATGTCAAGATGGAAATGGTCAAGTCAGTGACTGTGGCACATTATAGACGCTGGGAAAAGCTTATTATTAAATTAGATTATTATTACTCAGACAATTTGCTGTTTTTTTTTTTTTTTTTTTTTTTTTTTTTTTTTAAAACGTTATATCTATGACCTAGTTTACTAAGTGTGTGGTTTCAACTCAATTATTTGTTTTTGTTATTTTCACGTGAAGAATCAAAGTTTATATAAATAATTGTCTAACACTCAGGATTCTACTTTCTTAGTGTACCTGAGAAAGTATCATTGTTTGAATTTAAATACCATATGGAGATTAGGCCTAGATGCACCAATAACGCTATAAATTGATTAATGCTTTAGTGTATCTCTTGATTGCATAAATGGAAAAGTTTATTAAACTGCATTTCGTCTGTTGTTTTGTTTTCATGGTATTTTTATATTATATTTAGTATTATTATTAGCATTTGTTATTATTAAGATTGACAACATGGTTGGTCATCATGACAAGAGTGATTTTATCAATGTTAATTCAATTTTTTCGGAGGATTTTGGTATGCACGCTGAGGACGCCGTATTCTCACAGGATGCAATTACGCAGCGTTGTAAGTGGCCGTATATGCCAATTACTTTATAAATGTGGTACCCCTACACTTTTTAATTTGTTTGGGATCGAAATTATGTTGCTCCCAGGTTGTTAAACTAACAGTGTATTGATTTCTCCTGAGAGTATGTCCAACGGGTCCGGTATGTAAAAGAATCAGTTACAGTGTATCGCTTCAATCTAGTATTTCTGAAGAGAAAAAATTACTTATTTTTTATCAAACGAAACTTTGATCTTGAATAAGGTCAAAAGATATCTCGAGGGCCTCTTACATAGAATACAAATACATTAAGTAAATAGTTAATGATTACCTGTTTGTTACATCATAATTAATTTTCTGATTTATAAAAATGATAATCAATAAAGGTGTAATAATATTATTCTAAATAAACGGTTTTTACTCAAGAGGAAACGAGTAGTAATAAAGCTAATTAATTAACGTATTTTATTGGATTATGCGTTTGACAAAGCATATTCCACCATTTCCATCTGATAAAAATAACTAAATTTCTGTCTCTCTCTATGCACGATTGTAAATATCGAGCAAGTTAATGTCGGACGATTCAAATTTCGAATAGAAACTCTGTACTTCTGCATTGATGATATTGAAATATGGCACTAGTCGTAACATTGGAAGTGGGCAATCTATGTCTGTCAAAAAAGTTACTTTGTTTACATTGGTCTTACGGGTAACTATGTCGGCAACTAGAATAAACCAGAATAAAAGATTTCTAAAATAAAAAATTGTGACGAAGTTATTTTGTTGACTCTTCTTGGTTTATTATAAAAGCTTTTAAACCTTTTGCCATGTACTGACATCTTTAAATACAAGAAAACAATACAGGAAATTTCTTCACCGTTTCATTTACTTGGGACTACTAAAGGGAAATAGATAGATTTCAACCGCATAATAGGCATAATTCGAAGTTTTGTCTGGTAGTCCACTTTCTTGCTTGTCTATTATTGTTAATATCAATTTAAAACGAACTTTTGAGAAGAACCAGAAATTTAAACATTGGTTCATGGCTAATTACCATAATTATTTAACTAGATATCATTGCAATAAATATTCAATTTTTCGTTTTTTACGTAGAAAAACTTCGCATATTTCCTATGATAGTGGCCTCTTAAACAGAGCCAAATTATCTTCTTCCACAGTGAAGTGATTTACAGATTTCGTCAATGGACAATGCAGTTTTTATCAATTATTCATGGTTCTTACCAGGTCCGATCTGCAACTTGATCTCGGTTTTCAGTGTCTGTTTATTTACAGAAGATGACAAGGACAAGGTCTACAAGTAAATTAGTTTTATGTGGTAAAATTCTACGGTTGTTGTAGCTTTTAAAAAACGTATTCACATATTTAAAAATTAGCCAACAAAAAGATCCTAATTATCTGAAGACAATATAGGAAGTCACTACACCCCCACCAGGTGACAACTATATCTAATACTTCTGTGTTTGTGAGCCTATATTCAGATGACACCCTTGAAGGGTAAGTTAAATTGGGACAATGGTAAACATCGTGTCCCATATACCGTAGAGATGTACATGGAGACTCCACGATGTTTGCTACCCCAACTGCTCTGGTGTCCGAATACGACACCTGAACATGAAGTGTGTGAGGGCGAGCGATTGTAAATTGTTTCTATTTGTAAAGGGGTCTTTAATTTGATAGTTGATGGATCGCTCCACACAAGAATTAACAACAGGTGTGAAGTGATGATATCCAAAGATGACTGAGTCAGGTAGGAGTAACTCCCAATTTAGTGAAACTTAACCACAACAATTAATCGTCTTAATCGCAACAAAAATTATCGCATAATATCCGATGTTATGAAGAACAAAAAACTCCCAAGATTTTTTTATTTCACCATAGATTAAAATCACCAATTGCATAAGTTTCTGACACGTTCTTGTAGTTCTATTGACTGTAGACATATCATGTTCATTAAACAATGGGAATATTAAAAACTCTCTAATGATTCCCTTAAACACTGGCCCCCCAGCACTAAATGGTATTCAAAAACAAAATGTCGCATGTATAATTAGTTTTCGCTTTAAAAAAATCGCAATATAACTAAATATCCATAAAGGAATTATTGTCTACATTGAAATTAAGTATTTATTTGATTCACAGCCCAATAACAATCGAGCCGTTCAAGGAAACAAACCATTTACACTGCACATTATAAAACAGCACAAACCCGTTCTATATTCTCACAATCGTCATAAGAATCTTTCGATATCCTCCCATAATAAATTATGCTGTCATCCCCCCAAATGGGTCAGCCAATCAGAGAGTCACATTGGACTTGGCCTGCCGATCAGCGGAACCCATCATCTATTTATTTAAGTCATAGTAAAAACATCAAATTTAACAGTCATTACATCGGTTTTACAAATAGTAATTAATGAATTTATTGATTTACCTACTCATTTATAGTGTCTAATTAAGCTCTTAAAATAATTTAGAATTTATTCGGTTCTAGAATTTTAAGATATTTTTGTTTATAAACCAATTTTCATATTAATATTCTGATTAACTCTTTATATAGAATTTATTGGGCCACAATCTAAGTAGAATTTAAATAGCTATAATTCGTGACTAATGGAAGGGGTCAGGAGGACAGCGATGAACTCCAATTTTCCCCTTTTCAGTTTTTCTGTTCCTTGCCTAACACTGTTGTAAATAAAACCATGTAGTGTGTTTTAAGCAATCACTATTTAAAAGTTTCAAACAGGCGTTTTTAAACAAGGATGCAGTTTAATGTTAAATTGTTACTCTTTATTTTCTATTTTTACAGCCCAAATTATATTATAAAAATTGAATTTGCAATAAAATTTTGATATGATGTAGTTTCCAAAATGTCATTTCACATAGACGGGTTTAAAACAATTTCCCTAGTCCTAAAAAATTAATATTAAAAATAAAATATTAATGGTTGTAACTGTAAATACTTGATTTTAAAATAGTAAGGATAGAAGAGATATATAAACAGCATAAGTAAACCCAGACTTGTAATGATAATTATAAATATATCTGGTATGATAGCATATGGCAGGAAAATGCAGAAAGTAATGCCAGGCGTTTTGGTAATTTAGGTGAACATTTTCCATTTATATTTTCAGCTCGTGCGCAGATGTCATAAAGTAATCATATTTAAATATATTCTATAAAACACTACAGAAAGCAGTGATTCAATTCTATGTTACAAATCTAGTTACACAAAAAGTTAAGAGATAAATTTTGTCAAGATTATTTGTTCTATTAATTTTTTATTTTAAGGTAATTACAAATTATTATAATATGATGAAATTGGCAGTGGAAAGACACAATATGGGGTACACCAATGCACAACTACTTGCCCACCCATCATAAAGCCACATGTGGCCGTGACCATAGTGTGAGTCACCGGAGTCGTGACTCTGGTCAGGTATTATTATGTCTATATTGCCATGATTATTAGTTACACTGTGGCCTTGTTTAATTATCTGTAGGTGTATCAACGCTAGGAAAACAAAAAGTGGTTATAATATAACAGACTTTCCTAAAGTTATCTAACCAAGCAATGCGTTTTTTTTTTCCAATTAACATTGTTGTTCCGGAGCAAACAATATAGATCTTAATTGTCTTGTACATAGTTTCCTCCAAATACATACATGAACCGTTTGCATCCGCCCATAAAACATAAAGTACTTAGATATTGTTTATAACACTTGCTAGAAGTTTAAAGGAATGCAATTATCACAGCAGGCATGGGAAATACAACAACTTTCTGATATATACTGATGTTTAAACATACGGAAAGAAAGAAAACCCTTAATCAATTATGTCATTAAAACAAGTATGTCCACTTATTGAATATTTATAAAAGTTTAAATGTAATTGAAAGCTTTACAAACTAGAAAGTATATTCTGTTTGATAGTTCAGAATCACATCTAAAGCAGGTATTGCTTGATTTTGTTAACCGAATAATCATGCAAACGTATGTGTCTACTTGACTGCTACACAATAACTATGGCTTAAAATACTGTTATTAAGTTCAGTTTTCAAGGCGGGTTTCAGACTCAATTGGGGCGTTGTATTTATCTAACCGAAATCTCTAGTGTAAGGTTAGGGTATTTCAAGGCAACAGCACAATGGTTAAAAAATAAATCGTACTGTTCTTGATTAAGGCACATAATATATTACAAAAGTTGTATTGTAAAATGTATTTATCTTACAATATTTTATATTGTAAACTGTTCCGTATGAACTTGTGTTGAACTTCACTGTTATTAGACTTTGATTAAATGTACCTAACATTATTTACAAGTTTCTTATAAGAGGGCATTGTTTTAATTTATATAGCTTAAACTTTGATGTTATAATCATTTATTATCTCTTGCAACCCTTTCCCATGAATTGAAATAGCTAATTTTCACGAAATTCGTTTACATATGCTCTACTGGCCTACTAACAACACGTATTAACTTCCAAGAAGTAAATGAATACTGTGGACCATGGTAAAAATATTACCAGAGACATTTTTTTATTTTATACGCACAGTGATTCAAACACACATATTGACCACAATTAATGTTACAATCATTGGATAACGGAATGTCCACAATATTATTTTTTTAATTACATCCACCGTTCCTCACGAAATTAGGTATCATTTCAGAATAATAGTATTGAGTGAAGATTAGCTTGTTCTCTAATGGTCAATTAATTGAATTTTACAAACATACTAGTACAAAGCCTAACTTTTACTGATAATCATAGACGATGAATAGTGAATACTAGTCAGGCAATAGTAAGGTGGATAACCGTTATGTTCATAACAACGAGTAAAGGTCAGCACAATAAATTAGTTTTCATAAACGACCACAATCATTGGCCTAGCAAATTGTTGACGACAAGCTTTCAGTATTGAACTGTGAGGAGGTTAGGGTATGACGTGGGAGAGAGTTGCGTGTACAAACACAGCGCTGTTGTAATCTGAACCTTTCATTGTTAACTGTAGTCACGGGCACTGACCACAACGGGAGTATGTTCTGCACCAATATACTGCGTTTGAATCGCTTGTTACATACTTTTGTTGCCAATTGCTTATTCCATCTGTACTTCAATATGGGGATTATTTACATACAATATTTTTAGTCTGATTAATTTGATTTAAAAATAACATGGGAGTATGTTCTGCACAATATACTGCGTTTGAATCGCTTGTTACATACTTTTGTTGCAATTGCTTATTCCATCTGTACTTCATATATGGGGATATTTACATACAATATTTTAGTCTGATTAATTGGATTTAAAATAACATGGGAGTATGTTCTGCACAATATACTGCGTTTGAATCGCTTGTTACATACTTTTGTTGCAATTGCTTATTCCATCTGTACTTCATTATGGGGATATTTACATACAATATTTTAGATCTGATTAATTTGATTTAAAATAACATGGGAGTATGTTCTGCACAATATACTGCGTTTGAATCGCTTGTTACATACTTTTGTTGCAATTGCTTATTCCATCTGTACTTCAATATGGGGATATTTACATACAATATTTTAGTCTGATTAATTGGATTTAAAATAACATGGGATTATGTTCTGCACAATATACTGCGTTTGAATCGCTTGTTACATACTTTTGTTGCAATTGCTTATTCCATCTGTACTTCAATATGGGGATATTTACATACAATATTTTAGTCTGATTAATTGGATTTAAAATAACATGGGAGTATGTTCTGCACAATATACTGCGTTTGAATCACTTGTTACATACTTTTGTTGTGCAATTGCTTATTCCATCCTGTACTTCATTATAGGGATATATACATACAATATTTTAGTCTGATTAATTGGATTTAAAATAAACATATATGTTTATGTTCAGTTTCATAAAGGTAGATTAATTTATTTCATAAAATTAAATTACTCAGTATTTTTGAGTGATATATTACTCTTTTATCTCATTTTGTAAGTAAAACAAGTTGTAAATCATACATTTATTGTAGTTTTATTACGAATTACCCACATCATTTTACCTTTAACGAAAATATTGTTTATTTTGTTTACCAATACATAACATAAGCTTAAACCTGAATAATATATTATTTTATATATTGTTATAAGTTTATTTTATATATTAAATGCGATATAACAGCTATTAACTTTAGACGCTTTAACACTGCAAATTTATCGTTTAAGTATAACATTTATCTAATAACGCCCTTCCACAAATCATAAAATTCAAACTATAAGTATAATAAAATGTTGTTATTTTTATATTTAACAGAGTAATAAATATTACTTTAAATAAGGTTATCATAAATAATTAATGATTTTAAGATTTTTATATTAAACATAATATTTACCAAGAACTCGATGAGAAAAAGGGTATCTGCCCATCTATCTGAGGCAAAACATTTCAGAGTAACAAAGTTGCAAGTAAAACGGTATATTAAATGCTGTAAAATACGTAAAGACTTGAAAGTTATTTTCTTTTTTTCTTAGTCATAAATGTACAGAATGCACAATCTTGACTCACATAGGAGCAAAAAATTCGAATTTTGTAACTAATAAGATAATTATATATTAATTTATAAACCAAATTAAAAACATACATCAAAATAACAGCTCATGAAGAACATTAGTTTTTGGTAAGTTGAAAGCATTATTACTAAACCATTTTAAAGGAGACATATTTAACGACGTTAGTTAAATATTAACTTACAAACCAAAATATAAGGACTTGTATTCTACCTATCCCTATTTTAATCTTCAATATTTGCTTGGGAGATCTAATAAAGTAATTATATAAACTGAACATTTCAGCAGTGAAAAATTTTCATTAAAATACATTAGTTCGCTGAAAAATAACAAATTTTGAATGTCGAGAAAGATATTAATTTTCAGTTAGATGAATCGTTCCTACATAGTTGGTATCTACGTGTGGTTTGTATGTAAACGTAATGAGTTACAGATGAAATGTAATGAATAATGTTTAGTTTTCAACCTCTTTCAAATCTCTTGCCAAAATTTCACCGCCTGTTTACTAATTAAGATTACTGATTTACTAAATAATTACTGACTACTGTGCTGATGCCTGATTAAGCCAAAACTCACACACGGCTGACAGAGCTACAATATCTGACCCTGTACAATTCAAACAGCTCATATTATTCACTAAAATATTGATATTATAGGGTTTTTAAGGTTTCTTCGCCAGTTTCAGTCATCTGTTATTTAAAAAACCTAACATAAAAACGTGCGTATTCATATTCAAGAACGTCTCCATTACTTCTTAAAAGCTAGAACCAATTCAACAAAACACAGTTAGTTCTTATTTATATCCAAGGACGTTTATTATTATAATTATTTCTTTAAAAATATAAACAATTTGATAAAATAAAATGTTGCATTACATAGTACCAACCTAGTGGACAAGAAACTCGTCTAATAGTTAAAGACACAAAGTCTCGAAATTAAGATTAGGCGTGTCTCAAGTAGTGATAGTCTCAACATTTAATTTATATAAAATATATCTCCCTAATTAAATAATCATTAAATCGTAGCACACAGTTATAAACTATGTCATGGTGGCAGAGACACACCTTTTTTGATTTCCAGAATTTTATGCCAAAAAACTGTTTTTTTTTTATGCCATAAGATTCAGTCAAGCTGAAATCTTCACCGATCACAATTGTTTTATAGTTGAAACAATTCTTTCCTTTCATATATTCATACTGCATTTTATATAGTGGTTACTCTTCAAAAACATGTTTTCTTCAGGCCCAATACTTTGATTTCTTCTACGTAATGACGTGAGGGATAGATTCCAGTAGTTTTAAAATTATTGTTTACGGTTTTGTAAATTTAAGACAAGATAAACATACCATACATTATTTATGTACAACTTGCAATTTTAATTTTACTTTTTCTATTTTGAACACTAAATTCCCAATATTCTAGACGGTTTTCAATGCATTGTTGTTGAAGAAGGCTTAAGGAACACCTTTCACTGTTACACATATATTACGATTTACTCACCGTGGAACAAACCGTATTCACCAAGTTTGTTGTAACTGGATATCCTGCATGAGGGTCTAACTTTCATTAATGTGTGGAGAGCCGGGATCAGTTTGCATCAGCTGTGTTAAGACCTAGCCTACTTTAGCAGCGGATGGCCGCGGTGGTAGAGCCCATGAGTGACAAGATTTGGTTAGCGACAAGGAGAACGAATACGTGATTAATTATAGGCTTCGTGTTTTAATATTTTTTATTTTTATTATTTTAAGACTGTTTTATAACTGTTATTGTACTAATATTTTATTTTCTATGTGTATTGGAAATAGATATGTTATAAACAAGTGTTATTTGTTAATTTTGCGAAGAAATTGTTAGTTTTTAGTTTTGATAAACATGCATTTACTATTTACAAACATTCGTGTATGAAACAGTTGTAATACTTATAAGTCAAACTTTTTTCTTTATTGTAAGTCAATTGTTTTTATTTAATGTTCAATGTTATTGAGTTATTGTTTTTAAGTTAAAAATAATGTTTGTATTTACATTAATTCCCACATGTTGAATGAAATAAATGACTTGATGGGGCTAAATTCGCCTGCTAAAATAAAGAAATTATTAATTGATTTTTTTATATTCCCGATGAAGATCAAAATGGCTTTTTGATATGAAACTACTATAGCCTTACCATGTTCTAGTCTTTAAAATATATCAAAATCTTTTATATTAAAAACAAGACAGCATAAAATGCCATCACACCGATTACTTCAATACTTCTTTCAATCGCACTTTTTTTCTAAAATCATAACCTTTTACATATCAATCCTTTTTCTTCATCTTCATACGGTTAGGTGCGTTGATGTATGACTCTCCATTGTACATCCCACAAGTAAATTTGTTAAAATTTTATCAAAATTATGACTGATAATAATTTCTTTAATAAACCAAACAATTATCTTAAAAGTACCAAAGCAACAGCTAAACGAAAGATTTCTAAAGCAGAAATGGATAAGTGTATAATTACAACGGATATACGACGTTGAAATTTTAAAATAAAAGTTAACATAGTTTTGAAAAAAGAGACGGAAAACGGAATACGCTGGTTATGTACGCTTTTGTTACTACTTTTAAAAAATCTTGAAATGCAGAACGCAATTGCTGACTCCTACTCGCGCGCTCGAGCATACTATTTCCTAGAATGTGTTGTTAAACTTATCGTAAAAATTTTACGATATTTCCACACCATGGTAAAATTGACATGTTTTCTGTCATAAAATTAAAATATGCAAAAGTCATTATATCTTATGCTCTTGACTTTCATTCATTGAAATAATCAGTGAATCAATTCTAATTATGAGATTGCACGTGTAAGTTTGAAACATCTAGTAAATAAGTATTCAACCCATAACAGCCTCGTTAGGCATATGGACGCAGTTTTATACACAATATTACACCCACGTGTGTTATCCTTTAATATCTGGTCTATTAAGTTTTACAATAGCTAGTATAATCAATTGTTTAGCCTCGTACCAGCCCAGACAGGAATATGAACCACAGTTGTGTACACACTATTTACACCGAGGTGTGGTACACTTCAGGGTGTCAAAAATTTACTCTGTCATATTTCATAAATTAATTTTTCAAGTCGATATAATTAAGAAATGTCTTTTAAAGTATAGTACTGTCTTAATTTACCATCTGTCTGTCTGTTTGTATTTTAAAGTGAACAGAAATATCTTTAAATTTAATTTAAAGGAATGAACTCAGACTTTAATATGTCTTTGCTTGTTAGCCCTGTTTTGAAAAAAAGATCTGAACAATATCATATCATATCATATCATAGGTTTAAAAACAGTCGCCATATAACATTTTCTAACTGTAATAACTTCAAAAGCCAAAAATATAAAGAAATTGTCATGAGTTCAGTTAAATGCGGGTTAGTTTTACAGGAACATTTTAACTAACATTTTTTCGATACGGCAGATCACTTTTAAAGCTTTCACTGAACACTGGACTTCATTTTAAAATATCTAATCTAACTATGAATGACTTTTTAGTTCAATAAAGCAAATATCTTTAAATCAAGTGATACATTTCACTAATTGTTCAATATAAATATAATAAGTGATATACTTTATATGTTATACTTCATCGAATAATCACGAATTAAATCGTTCAGTTATACCTAATTAACACATATTATAGTCACTTCGATCCCGGGAAACGGTTAAGGTACAACTTTTCTCATTTCAATACTCCATGCTATTTTGTTTGTGCGTATAATAAATTTTTTATTTACTAATTTAAAATGTATTTTCTTAGTTTTATTTCTGTAGTTACTAATTACAAAATAAAAATGCAATACAAAAAACTTCTCTCTTTACTTAAATATTCAAGTACAAATTACTTAATATAACCGTGTGTTGTACTGATGAAAATCATTCAAATTTTCTGTCTCATTGTTTCATGATTATGTTCATCTAGCAATATGCCAATACAATTGTGGCCCTCAACCTAAGTAGTATATCAGAGCTACACGGAAATAAGTGGGTATGAGTTCCTACAACGTACCGTATGATGAATAGACATGTAGCTATCTTACAGGTTTATAATTTTGTTCTCTAATACACTAATTTTATGCAAAAACACATCTACAACAAAAATATATAGACTTACACTTACATAGATTTATTTATAAAGGTGTTGATTTTTAACAGTACTCAACATTGATAATCACTTTCACCATTAATAAACGTAAATTTAGAATTTCGCCTTTTTAAACTGAATTTCATATTTTAAAACAAAACACTTGAAGTATATTATACAAATTCTTTCCCTAAAGCAGTATCAAAAATGCTAGTTTCTTGCTACAACATAAAACAATGGTTATCCATCCGAAAATCCCGCATTTTTGGTTGTATAACTCTCATAGTTTACATTGATAAAAACGCATATATAATGTCTGACCTGGGTGTTGTTTTTTAATAAACGTATTCTATTAACATTAAGCTAGAAAAATTTATTACTGTAAATAGTCATCACACAAGATAAAAATGGAAATTGTAACTGGCATTTTGTGACACAGGATATTTATTTCATAGTCAACGGATTTAATATTTTATAAAAATAATAATTCTTTTATATAAGAAACACATTTGGTTTTAGTCATAATAGATCAATACAAATATATGAAGTTCATAGTAATAGTGGCATAATACAGAGATAGTTAACTTTGGCTATCAAAGGACAAGCTTTGGCGAGCTATAACATCGCAATAGTTCAAAGTTGTCTCCTTGTAGTTAGAAGTTGGTAAACCTGTGTCCAAACTTTGTGGTGCAAGTTTTCGAGCCTGTTTATTATGCAGCGAACATCATAATCACTGCTTCAGTGACGAAGAATGTTTTAGCAGAATAGTACATGTGGTTTCATCTCACTCAATAAAAATATCACCAACGTCTCGTGCAACAATCACAATAGGAAAAACATATATGAAATCAAGATTGTGAAAGTTAGTAGGAAGTAATGAACTTGATGATGATTTTAACTAGCTGCCATATTCCCTCATTATTTTTTAACTTATCCTTATATGAATTAAAATGGTTTACATATATATATATATATATATATATATATATATATATAGTATATACATATATATACTATATTCACTCTGATGATACAATATATATAAAACTTCCATGGAAGTTGCATGGTTTAAGTAAAATCAAACTAAATTACTGAACAACGTGTTTTCAATTTTCCTCCATCAGTACGTTTAAAAATTTTAAATTATGTATGGATTGTTTGATAAAAACAAATTACATGTTTATTGGGTGGGTATATGTAATATGTATGGAAAATCCCATATATATATATATAAAATACATCCATTCTTATATAATATATATGTATATATATATATATATATATATATATAATATATATAAGAGGATTTTTCATACATATATACCCACCCAATAAACATGTAATTTGTTTTTATCAAACAATCCATACATAATTTAACATAAATGTTTAAACGTACTGATGGAGGAAAATTGAAAACACGTTTTTTCAGTAATTTAGTTTGATTTTACTTAAACCATGCAACTTCCATGGAAGTTTTATATATATATTGTTATGATGCTAAGAAAGATAACTGTAACTATTTTGAAATAAATAAACGTTTCAAACTTTACAAAATTTATGTGTATACAGAGTGTGTCAGCTAAGCGATCCTAGAGTTACCTTGGGAGAACGGGTACAGCTGTAAAAAGAAACAAAATTAGACAAAAATATTATTGTAACATTTGCTTTTCAATGTATTCAAAATAATTTTGTATTTCACAATGTTGTACAAATACATAAAAATTATTCTTTACAATTTCCTCACCAAAAAAAATGTAAAAAAGATTTTTAATTGGCCTAACTCTACACATTTCAGTTGAAAGATTGCATAATCTTAAAGAGGCATTAAACTGCATACAACTATAAATATATATATATATATATATATATATATATATATATATATATATCTAAAGATACCTATAAAATCCAAATACCACTGACCCTGATCCACTCACTCACTCACTCATCGCTCTATCTCAACAACGACAAGACCCAGAATCCTGAAATTTGGCATGGTGGTCGTACTTATGATTTGTAATGTTGCAATAAGGCCTGGGTTTATCAAAAATTCGTCCAAAAAGTGGTTTTAAACGTGGATAGTCGCAAACGAATTTTTGGACTCAATTTAGCACTTCCAAGTACTTTTATAGTTATTTCTCAAGTTTGGAACTGTAAAACCTACTAAAATAAACAGTGTAACTAGAGTAAAAGTTAAAGAAATACTTAGGAAAGGCAATATTAGTGTTGTAAAACATCGCTAAAAGTAGCCAAATAAACGTTAGTTGGATAATATTGGTGTGACTATTTTTTACCATGCAACTTTTGAAATCTAATAGAATAAATAGGAATCCATGGGAAATTTTATAAAATATGTTAATAAGAATGCTATTTATGTTGAAGTAGATCACTGAATGCTGCCAAATAAAACGTTAGTTTGAATACGCTCTGATTTGAATGTTGTACTTTTTTCCCTCTGAAAGTAAGCTCATCAGGGTTCTTGGATTTTAATTATGTTGTAAAATATCGATAAGTGTGGCAAAATAAACATGTTCGCCCGATACGCTCTGTTAAAATACGCTACTTTATACCCTCTGAAAATAAAATTTGTCTGGGCTCATTGCATTATGAAATTGACATCTCTATTGGAATTAAATTAGATTAATTCGATAATATATAAAGTACTAAGAAATAAGTCATAGTTATGACTATTTGTTTAAAAAACCGTCCAATAACAATGCTCTCATTTCACGACCTTTACACAGTTTACTATTGAAATTTACCTTTCTATAATCTATAAATACTATAAATGCTTAATAAACCTGGTTTTTCATAAAGGTACCAAATTAAATGGCAAGGAAGTCTCATTTTTAACAGAGCGGACCAAATCAAAGGGGGGTGACTTTTGAACACAAGCAGTGGTCTGATAGGGGGGGTGGGGTGGAGGTACAACAGGATGGCTCAGTTGACAACTCATTCATGAAGAGCCTCTCCGTGCTGCTCGACTCTGTTATCTAGCGATAACGTAGTTTACTGTACCCCCCGCCCACCACGCCGCGGCCGCCGCCGCGCCGCACCGGTCTGGCTACTTGCAGTAACTACTGATAACAAGATCACTCGACAGTGTGCTGCAGTCCTGGGTCCGTGGTCAGTCGAGTCCAGTCTCGTAGTTCAGTCCTGTCGTTCCTCTACAGTTCTATACTCTCTGCTGACTATTATTTCTCTGGTTCAGTTTGGAACAATTTTTTTCTTTCGCATATCATTTCAGGTTGTTGGTTTTTAAATTCATCATCCGTTGATTAGAGTTTTTCCTAAACACAGTCGTATTTTAATTTGTTTTAAGAATATCATTTGGTTTCGTTATAGATAATTTTGTTTTTTGTCTTCCTACCTATTTTAATACTATATTATATCCCTACTTTTGAGTTTCTTTCCTATTTTTTTTGTTAGCTTTTTCTTATGTTTTTTACTTCAGGTTTTCCTTCCTTTAAGTTTTCCGCTTCTATGCAACTTTTTCATTTTTTCAAAGAGAACTACTTTGTTTTCTTCATTTCGCATTTAATCTATTTTCCACGCTTTCTATTTTTTAACTGTCGAATCGGACTTTTATGTTGGAACACATTGAAGTGGATGGGGTGTGAAGGTACCTCATCGTATTGTGCCTGTGGGTACTGATGGGGGCACTTGCTTCTTTTATTACACCCTGTCATACCTCATGTACGGCAAACGTCTCCCATGCGCCTCAAATACGAGCAAGCGTTGTAGAATACGTTTTGTAACAACTGGCAAAGGTTTGAAAATCTCACATTGATGCGGTGTGGCAACATTTATAGAAGTGTTGCTGAATACCGAGCTGACATGTCTCTCCATCACACATTTGCCACTCATTGTGAGGTCCCAAGCCGTAATATACACTGGATGTGGCCAGGGGGGAAGAGGTTTTTATCCCACGCATTCCCTTAATTCCATCGGATTACCATTTTCAGTTTAAAAGACTACAGTTCCCTGTCAAAACTCTGCTTTGCTATGACGATAAATAAATCCCAAGGGCAGTCCTTAAAAATGGCCGGTGTTGATCTAAGGGAAGACTGCTTCTCTCATGGCCAGTTATATGTCGCTTGCTCACGAGTTAGCTCTGCTGATAGTTTAACTATCCTTCAGCCTCGTGGAAAAACAAAGAATGTTGTCTACAAAGAAGTATTGTAAGTTCCGTAAAGGCAATCCAGCTTATGATTTAATAACTGTTGTGATATAATCCAGTGGACTGTTAAAGTATTGAGTTAGGTAAAAATCAGTACAAGAAAATTTTAAAAGGAGGAGTTTAAAACATTGAAGCAAAAGTAATGAGAAAAACGCCGAGTTAATAATATGAAAATTCATTTAATTAATTTGCATTTATATGAACCTCCTGAAATCCTGCAGTAAGATTCATCAATAATTTTCCCGTAGCGAAGCACGGGTATTCTGCTAGTATATATATATATATATATATATATATATATATATATATATATATATATATATATATGTCGTATTATAGAGATGAACAAAGCTCGTCCTTAGAGATACGTCCTTAGTTAAAACACGTATTTAGTATAACATGTATATTAGTAATAATGTGTCACACCTAATCAAATAAAACTGCCTTATTGTCACACATATTGTATAATTTGTTACAATTAGTATAACAGATTAATATAACATAGCGTTCATGAAATTTACTTTCCAAATATTTAATTATTGTGCAATTGTTTTTCTAGGTTAAGGTGATTATGCGCCTTAACAAACTTGGCTTAGTTGCAATAACATCCAGGATTTAAAGTTAGCGAAACTCGTTACTTTAACTTGTGTTACCTAATTTTGTCTCAAATGAACGCTTCAGTTGAATAGCTCGCCCTCTTGTTGGAAACGTATGCGTGTTACGGTTTTGATGTCTTTAATATTCAGTGTATAAAATTTCAAAATGTTCTTGCTCGACATTTGGTACCCGTTAAAGTGACGGAAACGTTGGTTAAAAATTTGAATAACCAGAACCAATACATTAATTACTACACAATGAAAAGTTTTTAATGTAGACCTTCCGGTTTCAGTCGGAAGAAATAGGGTCATTCTTCAACTGATGAAATATTATTAATTTATTCTCATGAACTTACATGAGTCACAAAGATGCAAAAAGACTTTCACAACATAACGTTTGGGAAAAGTTATAAGAATTCCAGAACACTTTTTTTATTTTTTGCCCTAGCTTCATTAATAACGGAGTTCAACAGCTTGAACTGTCACCATAATGGAACGGAATTACTTAACCCAAGCGGGCCATTGAACGCAGTCGAGATATTTATATGATTAGTTTTTGTATCAAACTTGAACTTGCTTCAACATCCCTATCGGCCGTTCTTATGGGGTTTTAATATGACCGAAGACAATTTAAATACCGTTCTATATACAAAATAGTTTTAAGTGACAAAATGTTTATTAAATGCAATTGGCACTTCAGATAATTTTTCGCTATGTTTATAAAAAACGGAACCATGATTTTTATAACGTTTAAATACTCTAAAATTGCAACGAAATGGCGCACCAAGCTGCTCAACAAACGTAGACTAGATATTTATAAGTTCCTTTTTGAGACATTTGCAGTTTCTAAAAACCGGCTCGTATATAAATATAAATAATTAAACGGGGTGGTTTTGGGCTCTGGGGGTCATGTTTGGTGAAGTTATACTGAAATTTTTGGTAAGTGTTAACATGAGAAAATTGCAAAAGGCTAATTTTTATATACAAAATCTATCACTAAAAAGACTAAAAAACTAAAAAGAAGAAAGAAAAAAATAATAAAAAAGAAACCTAAACAATCTAACAAAAAACAAAGAAAGAAAATCTATAGATAAATCTACCCTAAACCATAGTTTTGAACAATGTCTGTAAAATTATCGTAACTCACGATACAAATTAATATGTTGGGAGCGACATCAGTTGAACGAGTAAGTAGGCGCAAAACCTAAGTTAATAAAATTGGGCTGTTTTAGAAAAAACAATAATTGCTCTGAAATTTAAAAAATAACGTACCCTTCTCTGATCATCCATCGGTGACAAATCTAGTTTAGGTAAAGATACTATTGACACCTTTATATCATAGTCATATTATATCGTCTTTGTATTTTTTAGATAAACAAAAGGTAATTTAAGTTTAACAAAATTATGAATTATATTTGTAATATGTTAAGGAATGTGCCAGGAAATACATATCATTAAATATTGAAATATAAAATGTTTCTTATTATTAGTCCTTGTTAACAGAATTGGGCCAGATTAAAAAGTGTGTTTGACGAATTTGACCTGTTTTTCGGTCCATTGAAGTTTCAAATTTCCTGATTTGAAATAATTTCTTTTAGTTAAATAAAGAATCACGGTAGGTGAAAATGCTTTCGTTACGAACAACACAGTTTATTACATACCTACATAACTTTAATATAATAACAATACTATACTTCTATACACAGAAATAGAAACGAAGTAGTAAGAGTCAAGGTGGAAAAACCGTTAAATCAATTATATTGAGTTCTAAGTATATAAAACCAAAACGATTTCCTGGGTGATTGCCAAAACGGAAGATTAAGTTTCCCCCCATAAGAAAGAAATAAAACTTTTTCTCGTAGTAAGACAAGTCAAAAGTTTCTCAATTCCGTGTCCAAATTGAAATACAAATGGCAAGAAGCTTTTTGAGCAAATTAGTTAATTTAGTGGACATGTATGTCGTTATGGGTTTTCAATCATAAGTTTAATTTCCCATTATTTGAGAGTTTGTATATGATTTTTTAATACATTAACCCAGATTAGAATTTTTGCTCTCTAACATTTCCATAAGTTAATAAAGAAAAAGAAAAAATAGATTTTGGCATTATGAAAAGTGCATTAAATCCTCTAGTTTGCATATATTACACGTATAAGACCTTTTGAATATGAAAGTAATGGTGGTCCAACCATCAATAAAATCATGCATGTGATGTTTCATACAGGTATTTATTACTGGATATCCCAAGTTGTAATAAAATATTGCACTACACGTTACTTGCCAAAGTAATTAATGAACATACAACATCCATACCTATCACGAAGCTAATTCATTACTTGAGGTACTAAACTAACTCATCATTAAGGTTATCACTGATTCTTGAGCAATAATGAGAGATGGGTAAGAGATGATTAATGTATTTGACACATTCATGGATCATTT
>NW_025783139.1:0-32635 GCF_021130785.1 Homalodisca vitripennis | reverse complement strand
ATTTTTTGGTGACCGCTGCTCAGCACAAAGGTAAGAATATACCCCCAGATATAAAAATAAAAGTTTATAAGGGTTAAATTAAACGTTTCACTTTATATTTTAGCAAATAATATGAACACAGTTACGGAGTCCTTTTATTATGTGAATTTAAAATTTTAAAAACCCATCTTAGTTGTCTTTTTGGACAGATAAATTAGGAGCCTTCTCAGACTTAGTAATATAGTATATATTATGCTTTATTGATCGGGAAAGAAGGCAAAACATTATCGCAGGAAAATTAAATCGAACCAGACGTGCATTGGTTTACAGAAATTAACGTGCGAAAATAGGAGCGACACTGGAAATCTACACAGGCTACTATTCCTATATATGACCCACATAAAGGATAAAAAAGAATATAAATCTGTTAGGAAAAAATTCTCTTTAAGTAATTGAATTTAATTGTTATTACATTTAAAACTTCTTCTAAACCAATAAAACGAAACACCAGACGACTGTCCCTCGTCCATATACCATTCATTATTATACCACGGGAACCTTTGTTTGAAATTTTGTGAGTTTGAACAGATGTAAGGATTGTAAAGTCAGAAATTTATTTCCCCGGACACTTGCAATCGGTTAGTTCTTTTTTATCACTGAACGATGACCAAATACACAGCTTTGTAAAAAGAGAGTAGTATTAACACAAACAAGAATTGAACACATGAAAATTGGGCAAACTAGTATAGAAAAGACAACGCTGGTGTGCATAGTTGTGTGCCCTGCAAGATTGCCAGTTGGCAGCGAACGGCCGCGCCCGAGGTAGTTATGGTGTATCGCGACTTAATGGGCGCCCACTTTTACAACCCTGGCATCTCATTGAACCACTTTTCTTTATTACACGAAGCCTAAAACCTTCCTCGGTTAATGGCGGTAAGTGGTGGTGCTGTTTTGTGTGCTGCAAGAATTGCCAGTGAGACACGGGGGAGAAAGGGGGTGGAGCGTCGCCGTCGCCGAGGAAGCTTACATTGGTCATGGTGTAATCGCGACATTGGGGGGCGCCACTTTTAAATCCTGGCACCTCATTAACGACTTGTCTTATTGAAACGAGCCTAACACTCGTCCTCGGTTAAGGGCGGTAACGGTGTGCTGTTTGTAGCTCTGACTGCAAGAGTTCCGTCAGTGGCGAGGGTTTGGAAGCGGCGCCAGAAGATAGTTATGGTCATGGTGTATCGCGAACTATTTGGGGCGCCACTTTTACACCCTGGGCGCCACCTCATTAACAGACTTGTCGATTAGACGAGCCTAACACTGTCCTCGGTTTTTAAGGGCGGTATTGAGTGTGCTTGTTGTGTGCTGCAAGATTGGCCAGTGACACTGGGGTGAAGAGGGGGTGGAGCGTCGCCGAAGGAAGTTATGGTCATGGTGTATCGCGACATTTGGGGCGCCACTTCTTACCAACACCTGGCTACCTTCATTAACGACCTTGTCTTATTAAACGAGCCTAAAATCTTTCCTCGGTTTAAGGGCGGTAGTGGTGGTGCTTGTTGGGTGCTGCAAAGATTGCCAGTGGCGAGGGGTGGAGCGGCGCCGAGGAAGTATGGTCATGCGTGTCTCGCGACATTAGGGGCGCCAGCGTATTGTACACCCTGGCACCTCAAAAGAACTACTTGTCATATAGTAAGCACGAAGCCTAACACTGTCCCTTCGGTTGAAGGGCTGTAAAATGGAGGAGGGTGGAGTAGTTAATGGGTGGGAGGGGTGCAATTGACAAAGAGTTGGGTTCGCTGGGAAACCTCATTTATTTTGTTATGATAATTTGGGTTGAATACTAAGCCACTTTTTACATGTTTGATTTAAGTTCAATAGTTACTTGTTAATGAGACAATTGAAGGATGGCCTTAGTGTCTAGCGGCGTATTGTTATTTATTTTGTAGTTTATAACAAAATACTAATATCTTTCTTGGATTTCTTGTAATAAGCTATAATGTTGATCGTGGAAATAATATTAAACACTCATATTTTATGGTAATCCTCGCCTAAAACAATTTATCACCTTTTTAGATACATCTTGTCAAGGCAAAATTAGACTTGTTTGATATATATTGAAGTCATGGTAGCACTAACGAATAATTTTTATCGTAAACTTCACAGAAAACTGATACACGAACCACTAAACCAACTTCAGTTTCAAAAGTTTTTTATACAGAGTGTGCAAACTGTCTGGAAACGACTTATAATATTTCGTTGTTCAAAACCATATCTGATAAAAGTACCAAAGTTTTAATATTCAATGTTTATACGGGCTATGTTGAACTAATAGTTTTGCAATAACTGAGTCACACCAACCTACACCTTGGAGACGGCTCATAGTTTTAATTTTCTAATTAGAAAAATTATGTAAATTTTAAAATTTGAATCGTCGTCTATGTTTTGTTGAATCTAATAAACGTTTGAAAGAATCACTCTATTAGTAAATAAAGCACTGTGAGTAACCTGAAAATATTGAATTGATGTGTTAACTGAATCTTTGAATCGTTTCATTTTGGTTATTAAAAATAATGTTATATGGTGAGTTAGCCGTGGAAACGATTGTTTGTCCCCCAAACACTCGAACCAAACAAGTTGTATCTTAAAAATGTTCTCTGCGCCTTAGTTCATAAGCCATGTTGGTACCAAAAAACCATTCTCCGTTCCAAACATTGGTGCCTTATCAAATTAAAGCGACCATTAAATATAGGGAGATAACAACTCATTTCGTGGAAATAGAGTGAATTTTAAAAAGAGTGTAGTTAAGGAATACATATAGTCAAATATTTCCTACACTTTTTTGTCACAAACAATTTCTTTTTGTGTACAAGAAAACACATTATATTGTTGTCTAAATAAAATATGTTCGAACGGTTTTATGTCCGAGAATTTTCCGATTGCGTGAAAATATTTAAAATAATATGTTTAGTTGTCATCTACTTCAAATTTTAACAAGTAATATATTAAAAAAAATTTAAAAACAGACATTTAAAACATGTCCCAAAAACTAGCATAAGCAAAACTTTTTATAATACTAGTTAAAAGTATTTTTAGAAATCATGCTTAAAGCAAACTATAGAACAAAAATGAAGTTATTACTTTAAATAAAATATTAAATATAATATTTGTACATTCTTTTGATAGTGAAACACAAGTAATCAAGCTCCATTTAGCGTGTAATTTTAGTTAAATAATAAATTACCTCGTAGAAGAAATATAACAGTTTGGGAAACTCTATATACATGCCGTCTCACTTCATACAGAGTTTCCCGACGTTTATTCGGCAATGTTTGCAGCACACACAGGGGGGGGGGGGGGGGGGGGGCAGGCCCATCTTCTTTCAGTCCGGTTGTTTCCAATTGTTGCCCAACGCGTTTTCCCACCGACAAATCGACAGTCCTCAAGTGCCCCACCGCCCGCTCCACGACGATGTTGTGTCTCTTCCTCGTATTGGCTGCCCGGCCCTCCGAGCCCTGCAACTCCTGGGGGGATGAGACCGATCCCCCTGGGTTCCACGGTCTAACCCCTGGGTAGACTCTTCGCGCCCCTTCTAAACTATCACCAGCCATTACTCCGATGTGGTGAATACGAACGTACGCCTTCCGTCTACCCGCTCAGTTCCAGCTACTCGTTCATTTTTACTTTCGTAGAGTGTACTTCTGTTTTCATTTTTTTGTGATTTGGATCTATACAAGGGCGGTTTTTATGTCATTATAACCAGCTCCTTAAAATGCCCGTTTCAGATAAAATAACAGCCTGCTTGAGAGATAATTTAAAAACTGCAAATTCATGAATTTATCGTCATTGATGTTAAATTTACCTATTCCTGTTTTTACAAAAAATTTAACAAAAAAACTTACTATAAGTTGTATTGACCAGGTATTCAGCGCTCCAGACCACAACGGTTTACTACTTAGTTTTTTTAAAAACAATTGTGAAGATATAATAAACGCGCAAAAATTACAAAATTAATCGAATTGTACATCATGGTGTATCTCTGTAGTGCCAGCTCTCTTAGCAAGTGAGGGGTTCCGGGTTAGAGTCCCGAGCGGAGACAAAGTACTTGTTGTGAATCAACCATTGTCGATAAAGTATTTTCTATATGTAGTTTAGTTAAAAAACCAAGTACTATTTTGAAATACTGGTAATAGCAGTAAGTGTAACCAAGATTTAAAAATCGTGTAAAATTGTATCCTTAAGACTTCCTTCACAAATACTCGGACGCCGGGACACTCTTATTGAATCCATCTTTCTAAAAAGAATTAATGGGGTGGTGCAACCAACTCAAATCAAAGATCGAGGGGGATTTTATGTAAAGATGAGGAACCTTTTATTGTAATGTTTAGCCGTGAACGCAGCACCAGTCTCACTTTTGTGAAAAATTTGACACTTCCAACTACTTAAAAAATCGCAAAACATAAATTTAAATACATTTTATTTAGAGGGAGGGTTTTTTTATGGTATCATATCTAAAACTGATGGGCGTTATCTCATAAATATACTGCGTGTTACGTTAGTACATCTTTAACATAACTTCCTAACATAAATTTAAAAAATTGTTTAAAATAGAAAACTACAAAAATACTGTAAATAGGGCTGGTGCCTTAAAGCTGAGTAGTCCATTGCCGTCGAATGTTTGTTGTGCTTGTGATCCCGGTATATAGTTAGATTTAGTGCTAAGTTTTTATAGTTTTATGATTAATTATTGTAATATTTATATTAAACATTGTTGTGGTTGTGGTGGTAGAGAAAGGCTGGACAGCTCCAATTTCGCATCTTTAATAAAGCTATTTTTACATTTTATAACAGCTTGTTATTTTTTTAAATTTGCTATGTAATGACAACTAACTGGATTTACTTTGATTTAATTACGTAACTACATTATTTAAGGATATTTATAATCATTTCAAACATTGACCTTTAATGGTATAAATTTTTTAAACCAGTAATGCATTTAATTAATAACAGAGATTTAACCACAAGAAGTTTTTAGGTAAAATATTATTCCTTGGTAAACCAGCATAACAAATAGTAACAATTGTTTTAATTTCCCACGATATGTTAACTGGTTTTACATTTCGTACATTGCTGGTAATATACGCAGACTTTTCCAAACTCCACATTAAAAATTTAAGATAAGGCAGACTTATTTCAAGATATCATAACCTAATTAAAGAAAGTAACTTATTTCTGTCCATACACTTGATGGTAACCCCTGATTTGTTTCATTTTTTATTTAATTTGAATGTTTAACTCACAGGTTATCAACAAAAATATACGTTTTGTTTCACTTAAACACAAGGGGTGGGTCCTAGGAAGAGTAAGATGGGATCGCGCATCTTTTATACTCGGCCAGTACGTAAGTTAATAGCTAATTGAGAATTAAGGTTTAGTCGGTAAGGTTTGATTCAGTCGTAGGGCCTGGTGAGACAGTCGTAAGATCGGACGTCTTCCGTAAAGCCTTTTAACGCAGATCGTAAGTGCCTGACGTAATCAGTAAACCCTGTTACCAGATCGTCATTGTCTGAAACATTTGAGAAAGCCTGTTTGTTAGTAGTAAAATGTCCTGACGTCATTTGTAAAGCCTGTTGTCAGTCGGTAAGGTCTGACGTCCATTTGTAAAGCTTTTTGTCAGTCGTAAGATCGGACGTCTTTCGTAAAGCCTTTTAACCAGTCCGTTATAGGTGCTGACGTAATCAGTAAAAACCCCTGTTTACCAGTCGTCATGTCTGAAAAATTTGAAAAATGCCTGTTGTCAGTCGTAAGGTTCCAGACGTCATTTGTAAAGCTTTTTTGTCAGTCGTAACGATCGACGTCTTTCGTAAAGCCTTTTACCAGTCGTAAGGTCTGACCGTAATCAGTAAACCCCTGTTACCAGTCGTCATGGTCTGAAAAATTTGAAAAAAAGCCTGTTGTCAGTCGTAAAGGTCTGACGTGTCATCTGTAAAGCTTTTTGTCAGTCGTAAGATCGGACGTCCCTTCCGTAAAGCCTTTCACACATTTTCGTAAGGTCTGACGTAATCATAAACCCTGTTACCAGTCGTCATGTCCTGAAAAATTTGACTGAAAAAGCCTGTTGTCAGTCCTCCGTCAAGGTCTCTGACGTCATTTGTAAAAGCCTGTATGTCAGTCCGTAAGGTCCTGGACGTCAATTTGCTAAAGCCTTTTTGTCAGCTCGGTAAGATCGGACACGTCTTCCGGTAAAGAGAAGCCTTTAACCATTCGCTAAGGTCTGACGTAATCAGTAAAACCCCTGTTACCAGTCGTCATGTCTGAAAAATTTGAAAAAGCCTGTTTGTCAGTCGTAATGGGTCTGACGTCATTTGGTAAAAGGGGAATCCTGATATGTCAGTCGTAAGGTCTGACGTCCATTTGTACAGGTTTTTTGTCAGTCGTAAGATCGGACGTCCGTCCTTTTCGTAAAAAGCCTGTTGTCAGTCGTAAGTGGTCTGCCGTCATCCGTACCCAGTGTTGAGATCTAATTCTGCAAACCACATCACCCTTGAAACAACCTCTCGTATATTAATGCTATTTTTACTATTCAGAGTAAGTAGACACTTTGGGAATTAATAATTTAAAGTACTCAGTCGGAATAAAGAGAATTCATTAGAATTTTTGATTAGATTGATTAACTAAATAACTATAACTGTAGCTTACACGACACCCAATTTGCTAACTACTGTAATTTCTTGAGAAAGCTAAGCTCTTCCCAGTTCATGTTAATCCTGTTCCTATTTCTTAAAAATTTTTTCCTCCTCAATGGTGACTTCAATAACATCCTAATTTTCTTTCCTAAGTCTTGGCATTGTGGTAAGATTGTCCTCAAGTAGTTTTTTTCCTTGGAAACGAAAGTCCCAAAACGAGTTTATCTACGAGATATTATACTTTAAATCCTCACTCCACGATCTTCTTTAAGTATATAGAAATATTGATTTTACATTGCACTGTTTAGGGAGCAACTAAACAAAGGAGGCACCTATCTTCCTTGGGCAGCTAGCAATAAAAAAGAAGGCAGCTACCGCCATCCTATCCATAATTAGTTTATAAAACCACTGAGTCGTTCCTGACTGAAAACAAGCATTTCTATACCAAAGAATGAACATTTATTTGATACAAATGGATTTATTTATTCTATTTGTTCAGAATCAGAATCAAAAAGAATTATTTTTCGTTAATGACAAAAAGTTACATGAAATAAGTCACATTGGTGAATAAGGAGACAAATATAAATAAAAATTTAAATACAATCTCAAATAGTCATACATTATTTCACATGTTTTGTTGCAATCTGACAGAATTCTTTGAACAGAATACCGACATTATTCAAGCGTTTTTAAAAAAAACGTTTTTTAGAAAACTTTGTGTAGCTGGTTATGTATTTTCAGGGTGCCCGAGGAGGCAAGCGCATTATAGGAGCCGATAAGAGCTTATAATAGTGCATGCCCCTTTCAAAAATTGTCCAATCCTATGGATCGGGTAGACCATATTACCCCTGTGGCGGTATTGTACTGATGATTAAAAGTGTACTCCCTGCAAAAAGATGTGGGTTATTTTTGGAAGAAAGTCAAAACTTCAAGTATATAGATACTTGGAAGAGTGAGGAGATTCAGTTGCTTGGAAAAATGGGCTTACAGTGAGCACGATTACCCGCTCTGCAGACATAATGCGAACAATTCCTTTTTTGGAATCTTAATACCCTTAAAATTTCGCTAGAAGATCCCGCAGAATCCAATAAGCCGTATTTTCAGTCCTAGCTGTATACATAAGCATAGTAAATTTGAAGGATAGTTTTTTTTCTTTACCAACTTGCAGGCAGTAAAACTCGAAAAAAGCCAAAGGTAATTAGAAGACAGCTTTGAGCCATTAAGCGTATCTATACTGTTTGGACCAGTTGAGATTGTAATCAATGACAAACGCCAAGAAGAGACTTGGTGACTATGTTTAGACTTTTATTGAAGATTTAAAATTATACTGTTTAACTCAAACAATTGTGCAATAAGGCGAAAGATATGAAATACGAATGTAGATTTGGTACAACCAAACGTTATAATCCGTAATTAATCACCTCTTATGCTAATTGGGCCCCTGGAAAGTGTACCAAACCCTTCGTATGTGGTAGACAAGGTCGGAGAAGGGTATGCTAACTGTAGAAGATAACTAGGACTAACAGTTGAACTCAATATTATGTTAATTTCAGTACAACAACCACACTCATAATTCCTAATGATCACCACCATGCTAATTGGCGTACTTTGTACCAAACAAAACCTTCGTATGTGGTATTCAAGTCCGGAGAAGGGTGCAAGCTGTTCCAAGATAACTAAGGACTAGAGTTGGACTCAAATATGATGGTTGATTTCAGTAACACCCACAACCTCATAATTCTAAATGATCACTACCGCATGCCTTAATTGGCGTACTTTGTACCAAACCCTTCGTAATGTGGTAGTCATCGAGTCGGAGAAGGGTGCAGCTGTCACAGATAACTAGGACTAGAGTTGGCTCCAAAATGATTGTTGATTCAGTACACCAAACTCATAATTCTAATGAATCAACTAACCATGCTAATGATTGGCGTAATACGACGTTGTACACAAAAACCCTTCGTTATGTGGTAGACAAGTCCGGAGAAGGGTGCAACTGTCAAGGTTAATCCAGGACCACAGTTTACTCATTCCAAACATTAATTCAAGAACACATGCAACCTTATGCAATCAGGCCAGTCTCTTGACACGTATCCGCGTATATCAGTGGTTTCCTTCTATTAACGGCGCAACCCAAGGCCTTATAATTCATTGTTAATTGGGCAAAAACGTTGGGTTGAAAGTCGATGTTTTGAAGGGCATTATTAGCCTGCAGTTGGTGCGGGAGTGCGTTACCTGAGCGCAAACGGAATAATGATCTATTACTCACATGAATTATTAACTTACATGATCATTACTTACAAGATCATTACTCATGTGATCATCATGAATGAGGGTACATAATCACCCAGTCTCGCACGTGAACGCTTTAAACAACCCTTTTATCAAAAAGACTAAAACAATGAACGAGTTTAAATCAAATAATTTGTATAAGGTCGGTTAAGAAATGCATTTCACTTTCCAACATCTAATGTCTCCAAACTGAACAATCCTCTTCTCACTGTGTAAATATTATTTATCTTACCATGTATACTACTTATATGTGTTTTGTCCTAACTAACGCATATTATTTTTACTAATGTTTATTGGAGTACTATGGAAATTTCTAAGACCAAGCCTTTCCTTAAACTGGACCAGTTCTAAGGAATGCTCCATTGATATTATCTCACATGTTTACTTGAAAAGTCTTAAGAAACCTTTTGAGATACTTAAGAGGTCTTTAAGATTGCCAATTAGAGATAGAAAAAATATGCACACTATCGTCACTAATTCCTTAATTTTATTAGCTTTGAAGAAGCGTACTAATGAAAGCATCTTGTAATCAAATAAAAAATTGTAACAAAAAACCACTGTCAAAGATTTGTAAAGCAAATTAACTATACAAAGTGACTTTACTAGTATACCAAACGTAACTGTTTTACCAGAAGGTAGGAGGTTGCATAAGTTATAATGATAAAACCCTCATTTATTCTATTTAAAATGAAACTCTTAATCAGAAATTAACAACCTAGCTACGTACGTACCATTATATTATTGTCCTGAAGTAAGTACATAGTACGTGACCAGTAATTGAGGGGGAAATCTTTCATCTCTAGATCTCCCACCGTATTTTCACAGTACTAGTTCACATATTTAATAAATTACGATTGTTGGTGTCGCTGGGTGTTTCCTGTAACACGAATAACAAACTATTTACGTACATTACATGAAATTGTTCAGAAGTAAGATACTTTGGTAACGTAACAGTAATGAGGGAAATCAACCCCCTCAATCTCTTAATGTCGTTAAGGTATATCCCTATAGGATAGCTCTGTGTCCACCGTATTCACTGCATTAGTTCGCGATTTATTGTGGTCTTCAATCGTTAGTTGCTGGGGCGATTTGTATTATACACGAAAATAAGCAACTAGTTTTACGTATAACATTAAATCTAATGTTACCGAAGTAAAGTAAATGGTACGTGACAGTAATTGAGAGGAAATCTTCATCTCTAAATTCCCCACCGTTATTCTTCACTGGCACTAGTTACGCGATTTAATTGGTGTCCGATCGATTTATTGCCTGGGTGTTTCATAACACTAAATAAACAACTAGTTACGTACAACCCAAATGATCAATGAATGTTCCGAAAGTAGAGTACGTAGGTAGCTTGATAGTAAATGAGGGAAATCTTCCATCTCTAATTTCCTAGCCGTATTTTCAGCTTGCACTATATTTCAACGATTCTTATGGTCTCCGATTTGTTGTCATGGGGGTGTTTTTATTTGGAATAACAACTTAACTACTAAACATTCCGACGAGTGTCATATAATATGTAGTGAGAGTGCCATTTATGGTTTCATAAAATTTTACTCTTCTCTTCCACGCCCTGAAACTTTTCCATTCCAAAAACCTTTTACAAAGGAAATCTGTTGTTAAGAATGAAATAATATATATAATTCTAAGATCATTAACAGTTGGTGGACAATTAACAGATTGCAACTGAATATTTTTTTTTAATATACCGGCTTGCGCGGAACTGATGAATGCACGGCGGGATCGTATAAAATATAACTGATGTTTCCAATCGCGCAACGCAACCGAGAGACAACTGTTTTAATTAACAATCTCATTACGTAATCTCCATAAATCGACGTTGACTAATATACCTTGTTTGATATAGAACCCTAGAGCGACACAACTGATTAATTGAATACGTGTTTTATTCTTTCCATCTGTTGGGAATGAATGTTATTTTGTTATAATGACATCGCAATCCTCCGTGAAACATAGCATAAATACCTTCAGCCTTTTATCTCATTATGAAAGTGTTATTTATGACTAGTAAAATTAATAGTTCTTCTCTACTGTGGATTCGATGAGGCAATTAGAACACATCTTCGTCTAGAATACATTTTATTATACTATTTTAGGTGTTTTTGATGTTGACGCAACTTTTTTTGGATCTCTTCGGACGGACGTTGACTCCAGATTTCAGGACTCGAGTCTGTGGCAGCGTCAAATTTTAGACTGCTCTAAACGGAGGGTGAAGTGGAGATGAACCCAACACTCGTACCTATTAATACATTCAGGGCATGTAGAAAAGTCATCAACAACACTTTATAAGATTTTACAATATACACTTATAATATTTACTAAACCAAGCATTATTACTAATAGTACTGTGAAGAATCTAATAGTACTGTGAAGAAATTAAATTAATAGACTGTTACTCGGTACGAGCTGTGAATATGTAACTGGGCGCATTATACGCGCTGAATCAACTACATTTTTGGTCCACAAGCTAGCAAGGCGTAAAAACAGAAGAGGCAGACCTAACGGAGGAACAGCCTGATTGGACCTTGACTGTGGATTGACTATATCCTACGTAATATTGTAATTTTAGGTAACTTCGCTTCAAAACATTGTTAATACAATTATAATTTGGAGGGTTTCAGACTTCAATGTTGGAAGTCATCTTCAGCAATGGATGTAGATTGTAAATAAGAGATGTTCATAAAAAGTTTAAGAAGTGTACATAGTTTTCAATATGATTCCCAGCATTTGAATGAAAATAATAACATTTACATTCCAGTTCGACCAAAGCAAGAAGTAAAGTTTTGATAAAACATTTCAGCAAACGCTCCACTGATTCTTCCTCTCAGTTGTTCTGTGATGTTTTACCTTATTGCCATGTTACCAATCCTTGAAAAATCCCCAACATGAAAATTACACGGAGTAATATCTGGAGACCTAAAAGGCCAAGACACGTTATAAAGTACGAAACTAAAGCTTTTATAAAACTGCTTATGGCAAATCTGAACCAATATTCAAAATTTAAAAAAAAATGCGAATTAATATTCGCATTTTAGTATGAAAATGGCGAGATTTACATCATCCAGTTTTGAAGGAATAAAAATTAAAAAATAATATACAAACTGCTTTTTTTGTTTACACAATTCTCAGACCGAGGAATAGAAATACAATAACAGGAGTTTCATTAAAATTTAGCTAGTTTACTTCTGCTTTATTTATATTGGTGTAATTATTCACACACAATTTTTATGATGGTGACGTAGGTTACGAACTAAAAATGGTACCGGTTTTTGGTACTTCATATCCAAAATACAATGATGAAAATTTATAATTTAGAAACGTGTAATATGATTAAAACCAAATTTTTATACAACATAGGCACCAAAGTACTGGATTTGTGTATGCAATTTATAAGTACGTGACAAAAAGTTGATATTAAATTACCATCTTAAAGTTTATTTTTGATTGGTAGGTCCGTTAAAACATTGGTCTCATTGTTCATTACTATAAAAATGTTTAATTTTGTACACGGATTTAACTGAAAACGTTTTTTGTTAATTTGTCATTACCGGCGCTTGCCCATTTTAACGCGCAAACCTCCAGACCGCCTATGGTATTGATGTACATAACTCCTATTATAGTAGCTCTCTAAAATTAGTTTGTGGTTAACTTACAAAGCGAGAGGATCTGCACTTTCGATCCGAGAGTATAAAAATTAAGTTTCTTATTTAACAACACTTACAACAACATTAATGACGTACTTTTATTACGAAATAAAAGAGTCCAGATATAAATTGAATTTAAAAAGTCATCTTCCATAAAACATGTAAATTAATCTACTTACATAAGCCAAGTCGATGAACAATACCAAGATAAGATAACTCTGAAGAGATATGCTGTTCTACCGTAGGGGAGAAACAGAAACTAGTGACTGGTGATGACCTTGGGGGGGGGGAGTGAAACTGGTGATTGTGATCTGATACCAACAGGTGTGTCCCCATCTGATAAGGGTCGGCACGGGTGAATGGGTTTTAGATCCTTTCTCGGAAAAAATAGATTTCACCAGAAAGGCCAATGTCAAAGTGCCAGTTATCTTAAGCCATGGAAGAAACAATTGCTGTATTTTAAAAGTAAACCGTTGAAATTGAGAGCACTACTGACAGCGTAGTTGTAGTGGAAAGAGTTGATTCAATGAGAATGTTGAGTTTAGCTCCAGCTCCCCTTCCTCTTAGTTCATCGTCATTGTGCACCTGATGAGACAATGAGAATACCTCTTCATTTTTGTAGTCTAGGTGTCTCTGATGTAGAAACTGTGTAAACTATTCATATTGAGCTTCTACATTACCGAATTTTTTGGATCACTTCAGACGAACATGACTCCAGATTCCAGGAGTCAAGTCTGTATTCAGATCCAAACGCTGTACTAAGAGGAAAGTGATCTGAATCTAAACTCTACATGCACACTGTTGGACATTTTACAATTTAACGAGTTTTAACTTAAAATTATTTTTGAACGTGCCAACAAACTGTTCATTTAATCTGTTTAACTTTATCAGTGCCGCTGTTCGGATAACTGATATTTTGAAACAATGTTTAAAAATAAAACAGAAATATATACAGTTTGGGTGGAAAATACGTATTGTAAGTATTGTTAGGTACTGGTTAGCATGGAAAATAAAATATATTGCTGGTGAATAACTTATATGGTAAATAAAGACAAGTTTGCCAAAACAAAGATTTGTATATAGATGACGAATATATTATGACGTTAATATTTAAGCAAACTAAGAAATTTTTCTAAAACCTCTAAAGCTCTTTTTCATATTCTAAGCGATTTAAATTGCGTATTTCGAGTAATTGGGTTTTATTTGTACAATTTATAAGTGCCCCATTAAGATTTGATTGCTTAAAAATAAAAAAATATAGAAATTAAGAAAATATTTTTTGATGCTCTTTTGTATAACACTTTTTGGCTCTGTGGTTTTACTAGCAAAATATAAATATAATAATGAATAAAAAAGTTTAAGATAATCGATCTTTATAACTTTTTCTAAAATGGTAAACGTCTTTAGAGCCGAATTTTGGCTGTATAATAACAAACTGAGCAATATAACCTAAATTTATATTCGCCTTTATAAATTTATAACTAAGTGTCCTACACTTTTCTGTACAATTGTCCAAAATTAATGGATCTCATAAAACCATGTCACAAGATAACCAAGATTTTTCAACTTTGGACGCATGAATATGTCTTATTTGGTGCGATAGATTGCGGATTCGGTTAGATCTCTTCATCGTTTTGTGCATTACATTTGTATACTAGAAGCACTGAAAACGTTTGGAAAATACAGGACCAAAACTATATTCTTAAAGAACAGTTATGGATGGATTTGATTACATACATTGTAGTAAACTGACAGGTATTTGTTTTAGGTAGGCAGTTATTACTTCATGTGAATTCGAGTGAAAGCAGTTTTATCCTATTGGTCCCCTTGGGAACAAATGGACATTGGCTAATGTCGTGATTTTGTTTTCAGCAATCGTTTGTACTGAATCCTTAAGTCCTAAACACAAAAAGTATTCAAATATTGCACACGTGACAGAGTTGATTATGGTAGCACGTTTATTTCAGTGAAACGAGTGAAGCAGTCCCTATATGTCCCTGGAGCACATGGACATTGGCTAATGTCGTGTTTGTCAACGTTTTTGGACTGAACCTTAAGTCCTAACACAAAAGGCTCAATTATTGACACTGAACATAGGATTGTTTTTGGTATGCAGTTTATTCAGTGACACGATGAAGCAAGTTCACTATTTGTCCCTGGGAAGACAATGGACAGTTGGCGTAAATGTGTCCGTGTGTTTTGTCACCGTTTGGACTGAACTCTCTAAGTGCCTAACACAAAGAGTGATCATATTGACACATGACCAGGTATGTTTTGGTAAGCAGTTTATTTCAGTGAACGATGAAGTCAGTCCCCCTATTTGATACCCTGGAGGCATATGGGACATTTGGCTAAATGTTTTCCCCCGTGTTTGATCACCTCAGTTATGAACTGAGACCATTTAAGTCCTTAACACACATAGCTCATATTGAACACTGACAGGATTGTTTTGGTAGCAGTTTATTCAAGATGAGTAACCGATGAAGCAGTTCCGCTAAGTGTCCCTGGAACAGTGGACATTGAGAGCCAATGTCGTTTTTGTTCAAAAAACGTTTGACTGACAAACCTTAAGTCCTAGACAACAAAAGCTACATATTTAACCATCTGACAGGATGTGTTTCGGTGGCAGTTTATTTTCAGATGAAACTGATGGATAAGCAGTCCGCTAGTGGTCCCTGGGAAAAATGGCCATTGGCTAATGGTCGTGTTTGTCACCGTTTTGGATCTGAACCTTAAGTCTCTAACACAAAGCTCATATTGGGACACTGACATCGGTTAGTTTTTTTGGTAGGCAGGTTTATTCACTGGTGAACGGTATTGAAGCAAGGTCCCCTAGTGTCGCCATGGAGAACGAGTGGACATTGGCCAAATGTCGTTTTTGTTCAAACGTTTGCGAATCCTGAAACCCTTAAGTCCTAACACAAAAGCTGCTCATATTGACACTGACAAAGGATGTTTTAGGTGGAGGCAGTTTATTCAGTGAACGATTTGAAGCAGTCTACCTATATTGTCCCTGGAAAAATGAGCCATTGGCTAATGTCTCGTGTTTGTCCACCGTTTTTTGAACTGAACCATTAAGTCCTAACACAAAGCTTCATAATTTGATCATACTGACAGGTTGTTTTGGGTAGCCAGTTATATTCAGTGATAGCGAATGAAGCAGTTCCGCCTAGTGGTCCCTGGAACAGTGGGACATAGGTCACAATGGTCCGTTTTTTGTCATAACGTTTGGACCTGAACCTTAAGTCCTAACACAAAAGCTCATTATTAATCACTGACAGGATGTTGTCGGTGTGCAAGTTTTTATTCCATGTGAATCAGATTTTGACAGGACAGTCCCTATAGCATCTCCACGTCTGGAACAATGGACATTGTGCTAATGTCGTGTTATTGTCAACGTTTGACTGAACCTTAAAGTCCGAACAAAAAAGCTTCCCATATTGAAACATTGACAAGGAGTGGTTTTTGATAGCAGTTTTATTCAGTGAACAGATGAAGGCAGTACCCTATTGTTCCCTGGAAGCAATGGACATTGGCTAATTGTTCGTGTCTTGGTCAACCACGTCTTGACTGAACCTTAAGTCCTAACACAAAAGTTCATATTGACACTGACAGGATGGTTTTGGTAGCAGTTTATTTCAGTGAAACCGATGAAAGCGAGTCCCTATTGTCCCTCGGAGCAATGGACAGTTGGCTAAATGTTCGTGTTTTGTTAAACCGTTTGACTAGAAAACCTTAAGTCCTAACACAAAGTCTCATATTGACAACTGACAGGATGTTTTGTGTAAGTCAGTTTTTATTCAGTGAAAATCGATGAAGCAGTCCCTATTGTCACCTAGGAAAAATGGCCATTTGTTGCTATATTGTCGTGTTATTTTGTCATCCCGTTTGACTCGGAACCTTAAAGTCCTAGACACACTTAAGCTTCAGTATTGACACTGGACGGAGGTTGTTTTGGGGGTAGTGCAGTTTATTCAGTGAAACCGATGAAGCAGTCTACCCCTCGTGTTCCCTGGAAACAGTGGACATTGGCCAATGTCGGCGTTTTTGTCAACGTTTGACCTGGAACCTTATTAGTTCCTAATCACAAAGACATCCATAAAAAATATAACACTGACAGGATGTGTTCGCGGTGGCGAAGGTTTTATTCAGTTGAACGATGTGAAGCAGTCGCCTATTATGGATGTCCCCCTGGAACAATGGAACATTGGCTAATGTCAAGTGGTTTTTGTCAACGTTATGACTTGAAACCCTTAAGTCCGATACAAAAAAGCTCATTATTTGTACACTGACTGGATGTTTTTGGATAGCAGTTTAATTCAGTGAACGATGAAGCCAGCATTCCCTATTGTCCCTGGATACAATGGACATTGGGCTAATGGATTGACTCAGACTCCGCTACAGAGTAGAGGCAGGACGCGTTAATAACAGTTTGTTAGCTATGTGAAGCTGGCGGCACCCATTAACCAAAATACACCCAAAACTAGTGGAATCGTTTGTTTAGCGTTTGTTTTAGGTTTGTTTAGCTATTTTCAGCGTTTGTTTGGCATTTATGTGCGAAATATGCAAAAATCCAGTGGGTGGCGCTAGCTTCACACACAGCGGCACCCATTAACGAAAATACGCCAAAAAACTAATGGAATCGTTTGTTTAGCACCAGCGGCGCCACTAACGAAAGTTGTTTTATAATGTAATTGTAGTTTAAATCTTAGATACTTTGACTATATAAAATATATATAGTCAATGAAAAAATTAAAATGCAAAGTTTTTCAGTCGTAAATATTCAGAATGATATTCATCCAGAATGTAAAGTGCATGACAGGGTTACCCGGAAGGACTAAGTATTTTGACAACACATGAAAGGCGACAGATTACAACGCTTGTTTCCAAGAAAGGTTAATGGGTCAATGCAACATCCCTACCACACCTTAATATTAATTGAAAGGGTTAAGCAACATTAAATATTAGTTAAAGAACTGATTAATTATACCGAATTGAATATCGATATTTAAAATTAAAATATATTTATATATTAAAATAACCAGAGTAATCATAAAACAATTTTTTAATATATTCAGCATTTTTACAACTCGCATAATTTTACCCAGTTGTGTAATATAACCATCACAAATTCAAGCTTAAGCCAAGTATCATATAGTTCGCAAGTTTTAGTGATATTAGTGATATAATATGAAAACTTTATCGATACTTAATTTAAAGGTACTTGGACATTTCCTAGCACACGGAAATATAGAACGCGTGACGTTGACCTTATTTCAATTGTAGGTTGTCAGCCCAGTTCATTAAAGGAATTACTGAATCTTTTTTAATAACTAAAGATTAATTTTTCGTTTATGCTGAATCTGTGAAACAATTCAGAGCCGTCCCCCTGCCGTTGCCGAACCGCAAATTGGGTCAAAACACGAGTTTTCCTACAAAAATCATTAAAATTAGTTTGCATTAATAGTAATCCACACTACGGATAAAATATAAAATACATTTTGTACACTTCGTCCTATAAAACATAAACATTTAAAAAGAAATTTAAATATTTTAACACATAACATATTTTGTATTAACTCTATTTTCTGGACATTACAGAGAGTTGTTTTTTTTGTCTGCAGAATGTCTGCAGACTGTTTCCAAACATCACCGGATACAAAAAGATACAGTCTGCATACAGTGTACCCGCATACAAATCTGCCAGTGTGGACTATGCTTAAGATATGAAAACGTGTCTTACAGTTACCGTACCCATATACTCGTAAATTGAATAACGAACTTTCTACCATTTGGTAGTGGATCTTCTGTGCCGAGCGGTTTGAATGTGTTTGGTCACTGGTCGCTATTTTCTCTGTTTTCAAAACCCTTCAAACAAGGAATGGCGTTTTTTTTACATTTCCGGTCCCTTGCATGTGTCATCACAAAGAAACTTTTATGATGGGCAATATAGGCCTATATAAGATAGACCTTGGGAATATTAGGTCTGTGCGAACGTGATCCGAACAATACGTCGTATGGTCCGCCGAATATGGGGTTTATGGCATACCCTTGTAATGGGCTCAGCGTAAGAGCTACCTGGCGTAACAAAAGGGTTCTGTTAGGCAAAGAAAGGGGAAGGAACCTATATGTATACTAATTTCCCACTCTAGAACCCACATTTCAGACGCCTACACCACGAGAAGGTCCGAACATCTTTTGCTGTTGGCTCTGGAGCGAACTAGTAGCGTCGATCAGTCTCAAAGGTAAGTGAATCTATTTATTTTGTATAATAGGATGTGTTTGAATTTTCAAATGAAATGTTTGTACTCTTGTAATGTACGAGTACTAATATCGTAGTAATCTTAATGTGCCTGTTTCATGTCACTTGAGAATTGAATATTATAGCGTCTAAAAATCAACACCATTTTAAATTACCAAGCTTTACTTTTAAATCAAGCATAAAACTTTTAAATCTTTTCAACGCAATTGTGTATTTTAACGCAGTTAACAATTTGCCATTGTATTTGAAAATGTTTATGTATTAATAAAAGTTATATCTAGTTAACAAATTACAAAACGAAGTCTACATAAAAATTAAATAACAATAAGATATGCACGTTCCATCACATAATGTTATTATACTCAGTTATAAGTATTAGCAAACTAGCTGTTACCCGCGGCTTCGCACGCAATTTTTAGAACCGAAGTCCTTATAAAAAGCAATTATGATGTAAAATGATGGGGAGTCCTACAAACATTTTAAAACGTAAGTAGGCATACATCAGGTATATATTATTTAGGTTCGTGGGAAACAGTATCATAGTTTAAATTAATTATTATATCATGTTTGGCACATGTAGGAGCATTTTTGGTTCTAATTAATTATATACTCGTACATAACGTCACAGCTGAATCTGCCTTGTAATCCCGATCAGGAAAACACAAATCTCGGGTCACACAGGTCTCGGAAATTTACTTTGGTCAAAAAGCGAATATTTCCAGTCCTTGTCATATATTTCAGGTCTAAGATATTGCCAGTACCATAGTAGAGTTTGCCTTGTTGTTCTGACGAAGAAAAAAATATATATACTTACATATGGACCGAGATGCCTACTTCGGTAAAAAAAGTGCCTACTTAAGACCGTTTAAATTCACTTACCTACTATGTCACAGGTTAGCTTGCCATACTGTCTCGATTAAAATACTATATACGTTCTATTATATAGTTCTCGGAAATCTATTTTGGTCAAAATCGTGTTGGCATAGTTAACACTAGGGAATATTACTTATTTGCTTTATTAACAAGTGTTTACGAAAATAAAGTCAATTAAAGTAGTGAAATCATTGGATAGTTTTAAATCTTGAAAATTTCTAAAGGAGTTTTGGAAAATAAACCAACGTACAAGGCTAGATCACCTGTAAATACCTAAAATTTGAAACCCTACAATTATTTACAGTATATTACAGAATTGTTACCAAACATAGTGTTATAGTTATATTTCACTGTTGTTTACTGTTATCTCTTAAGACCGTCCATTAAGAAAAATTTAAAAAATCTACTTAAAGCCCTGCCTGCAATTTTTCCATTGAGAGGGTAAAGAGTCATCAAACGATGTAACAAAGCCTTTTTATGCAATGTTTGCTCTTCTAAGTTTCAATTGTATAATGTTTGGTTATTATCAAGCCGAGAACGGTGATAATCAATTGCACATACATACATTCAGACAGAATACCAAAAACTTAGAAGAAAATACAACCATATTTAAAAATGCGCTCAATATACATAACAGTCGTAATGATACCCTAAATATCTGACAACATTCTGAAAACTCTGTATATGTAATAATAGCTATTAATAATATAATTATTATTTATTTTTATATTAATGTAAATGACAGTAAATGATAAAGGAATATAACTTACAGATGCCGAGGAAAGCAGCTGTTAGCCATGAAGAGTTGCTACCTGTCCTTTTATCAACGGAGAATATTGTGGATAGTAAGGGCATAATCCCGGGGCCTTCCCATGATATATGGAAGGACATTTCCAAAACTTTTAACTACCGTATAAAGCCAAATTATATTTACCTTAGCAAGTAAAAGAAAATAGATATAAACTATATAGTAAGATTTTGAAACATAATAATATTAATAATAATTCAGCAAAAGAAAACGAAGATATTGATGAAGACAATGAAAGACAGGAATTTAAAGAAGGAAAACGATTTTACGTCATCCGATTTTGGATCAGATAATGATGGACCACTTGTAAAACAAAAAAAAACCTTTCAAGTACTGATTTCATCCTCCGATTGGGAAAAACTCAAACCTATATTAAAACTAAGTACAAGCGTAAAGAGCGAGGGTGCCTCAGAGAAATGACTGTTGTTACCACCCCACAAATGGGAATCGACTCTTATGGACCTCATGTGGGATCAACACAAGCTGCAATGTCCTTACAGTTTCTCAAAGAGCCGTGTTTCGATAGATCCTTCAACAAGAGAGACAGTATATTAAAATTGAAGCCCTTTTGTTGCAATGATTTGGTGGTGACCGAAAGGTACAGGGACAGTTATTTATTAAATTGAACTCTTTACAAGGTGAAAGCCGTTTCATCTGCAGTGGAGATGTGAAGACACAAGAAAATATAAGATGAAGAAAAATCTCACAAGAAGAAAAGATGGCTTACAGGTACCATCGTGATCAAAGAATAAGGTAAGTTCCGACAAAGAATCTTTGCATGGCTCTGACACATGGTGTTTCACTGTGAACTAGCAAATAAAAACTCATGAGACAAAAAAAGATTTAGAATCCGTCCTGAATTTATTTAACGAAAAGTGTGTTGAGAAAGAGGCCTCCACCTAAACCCCCCCCCACCCAACCCCCCCCCCGCCACCCCAACCCAACCACCTCAAACCCAAACCACAACACCACAACAACCCCACACCACCAAACAACCAAACGCCACCAATACATCATAAACCCCACCCACACCACACTCAATGCAAACCAACACCCACCCCACCCCCAACCAACCCACCCCCCCCCAACACCCAAAACAACCACCCTCCAACCAAACCCCCCCAACACCAACACATACACCCAACAAAGCAAACATACTCCACCACAACAAACAACACCACCCAACCAAACAAACCAACCCCCACCCAACCAAAAACAAATCAACAGCAACACCCCACACCAAAACCACACCTGCCACAACCCACTCCACCCCTCACCACCAGAACCAAACGCCCCAACCACCCACAACAACCCAACCACTATAAAATCATACACATACCAAACAAACCCAACTCACAACACAACCCCAAACCCAACCAACACACAACACCCACAACCCAATCTCAACCACGCCTCACCCATAACCAACCCCCACCAAACCACATCTCACAACACCCAAACCATCCTACCCCCAACCACCAAGCTCCACCACCAAAACACAACCAACACCCTACAAACACCCCAACTCCAACACACACAACCCCCACAACTCTCACCCCAAACCACATAAACACTAAAACAAAAACACAACTACAACAATCGCTCAAACCCCCCCAACCTCAAAACAAGAAGAAAAATGATTTAAGACATATAAACGTAGGTGCACGGGTCAGATCCGGTAGTGGTGCCTTCGGACTAATGAAACACATATCGTCATCCACTCATTGTAGGTTCCTATTCATTGATATTGGTGTTTAGACAAATTTTTCGATGTACATTATCACACAGGGAAAACTCCAGATGAAAAATTTACAAAAGTATTCAGCAGGCCATAGTTATACTTCAGTCTCATATAGATGCGGACCAGGTTCTCTTGGTGTGCAAAAAAAATTTGAAGTAAGACATGATTGTGACCATCATACACCATGATTTTTTATTGTATGTAGGTTGTCCTTAAAACCACGGGGCCCCCAGCGTCCCAAACATAAATACTCAATTCTAGCAGATAAATGCTTTCCGAAAAACAGGATTGCAAACAGTATAGTTTTACTGGCTGAATGTAATGGCTTCGCGTCAGGTGACACCACGATCCCCATATGAAGTCAGTTATTGATGACTCCGGAAAGCATTAAAATCAGCTCTCAAGTCGTTTGTTTTGGGATCCAAAACCAAATAATACATCAAATAATTATGTTCAAAAATGATTTTCGATGCTCTCTGGTGGAAACCACGGTCAATAACCTACACCTACATACTACATTAAGGCTTGACTTTAGCTTCACTTTTTGATAGCAGCTTAATAGATTGGAACAATGTGGAAAGACAAACTCGACTAACCTAAAAAGGTTGAATAGAATTGATACATACAAATTGCTCTAGGATTATTGATTGTGACTACAACTTTAAGCGAATTCAGAACTGTTCTGTACCATACTACTCATTCTTATCTCTCTCCAGAAAGAATAGAAGTGAGTTCTATATTGTCGGGTGGTAATCTTACAGAAGAATCCTTCGAAGTATATATAAAAATATAATATTAAAAGGGACTAACAGAAAATATTAGATTCAATGTTTACAAGACATCATTGGACAGGCAGCAAGGATGAAGGTAAAGTGACCCCCAATTAAATGAATTAAATTGCTAAAATTCAATAAAGCTAGATGATGACACCGAAGAAAGAAGCTTAATGGATAACTCCACAAGATTTTCTCAGTGGGGTTTTAGTTTTGTCCATTCTAGAAGACGATGTTCAAATCAAAAGGTTCAGAAAAAAATGGACAAAAATTAACCCATATTTTCTACCATGATTTTGCTTGTATCAAGGTAATCAGAAATATTATAAGTCAAAACTTTTCACATTTGTGGACCATCTGGTGATGTGAAAGATCAACTCAAAGAATACTATACATTCCTCGACATCAAACGTTAAAACGTCGAATTTAATAATTTAAGAAAATAGAATATTAAAAGGGGATGTCCCGCCTCTCTGCCAAGTTCACAAATAATTGATGGTGAACCATAAATTATATTCTATGGTTTCTTTCTTCTGCAAAATTTGTACAAAGCAAACAAAAGACATAAACAATTCAATAAACGGAATATCAACTATAAACATCTATATCCAGCCAAACCTCAACGGGGAGCAACAGACTCAATTTTTTCACAAACAATACCAAAACACCCAGATCAAGAATTAAACAAATCAATTGAAAAAAAAAAAGAGAGCTAGCTGTTACAAGAAAACAATTAGAAAAAAAAAAAGAAACTGGTAGTTGAACCAGAGAAATAGAAGAAGCAACAACAAAAGAAATGTTGCAAACCAACGATTTAAAATTATTTATGAAAAAATTGGCGAAACAAAAGTATTTGAAAATACTTAAGAAAATTAAAAAGTCCAAATATACTCAATCAAGATGGAAGAATTTTAAACAGCCTTTGAGCGGGGCAAAATCTTGAACGAGTTACCAAAGCAGCTAGAGAACTTATTAGAAACGTGAACAGTTTAAAACCTTTTCTTTACATAGGACCCCAGAAGTAAAGGCAAAGTTAGGGTAAAATAATACTTGTTCATTTGACTCCTATCGTTAGCTGTGTGGCAAAATGCATACATACCAAGGTAGACCTTTCATACCGACAGTTTGTGAATTCTTTCAGAAAATTTATTGATGTGTAACTGACAAAATGTGTTAGCTGAAATTGGATGCAAGTAAAGCAAAACCCTACAGATATACGAGCAAGAGGCGTTAACTCTTCAATATTCGAGACCCAGAAATACAGACTGCCTAAAGAATAAACAGATGCTCCATCAAAGAAAGATTATTTATTCATGTGGAATATTTGACAGTTGGTCCAAATTTAGCAACTATTTTGAAAAAGCTACTACCTGAGACACTTACCAAGTGCAGAGATAGTATCATAAAATGGTCAAAGGTCCCATTCGTTGCCGAAGGAAAATTCTACTTCAGGCTGTACTGTTGTGTGTGGATGTTAACTGCTCATTGGTAATCATTTAATGAAGGGAATGGAAAAGTAGTTACAGCAATGGCCATATGGAACATATACCCAAAAAACAGATAGCGCTTGTAGTTAGTGAACAAATTCCAAGAGGTTTGCCTAAAGAAATCTCCAGTGCCCATGTAAAATTTCTTTGTGGACATCAAGTAACGATACACGTTTCTAGGGAAGCAACATGTTTTCTTTCATAGATACTGACCTTCTTGGGCCAAGTAATATATTTCACTACTAACTTGAAGAAGGGTATGACAATAAGCGGCTACGCCTTTGAGAGATTAATGCCATTACATTAACTAAAGTTTTGCTGGGAAAGCTGTAATAATCTTTTTTGGGATTGTCGAATACCCGTCCTAGGAACCATTACGTGGCAGTACGTCCGTAAAAAGTGTCCTTCAGTGATTCTATGGAATCTTCACGGATGATCTTCGCAAACCAAGTATAAGAATTTGTAATCTAGTTATATCTTAATTATGTTTGGACTTTAATATTAAGCCCACCTCATTTTACCCAACACTTCCACCTTAAAAAAACCATTTTGAACAATAGTGTTCTACTCATATAAATTTAACTCTATAACTAACTACATAAAAAGCCAGATGCTGTCAGATTTTCATTCATTTAAAAAGTTTCATTTTTCATACTATACTCATCCTATCAAATTGGAATTGTAATACCCTACTGATCCATTGACTTGTTCTCTATAGAAAGTATTTTATTGATTAAATATAATTAAAAATTCACATAAAACAAAGCTACATATTTCCTGAATCACTTTTTTTGGGGCCTCCACAGTCTCATGGAGCAAGACCGTAATTCCCACAACATTCCTTATCGAACAATTACCATAAAAGGAAACAAAATTCAACCGCTTGATGACTAATTAATATTTTGAAGTTTTTTACAATTTTTATTCACTTTTATTGCTACATTTAGTTATTATTTAGTAATAGTATTTTACGTGTTTTGTAAAGAACTACACAAGTAATGTGGCTTTACACAGGTAGCCAAAAAAACATACCGGGCACACGCAAGGAAGTGCTACCTCCATCTTCTGATTGTATATAGCTAGCATAGGATAAATTAACACAAACTGCAAAGGATGGAGTATTTTTAATTACCTGAACAATATAATTAAGGCATTTTCCTAATTTAATACTGCCAAATTGTTTGCCTGTGACAATAATTTAAGTATACAGAATATAATTTTAACATATGATTTGTAACTGTTAATTGGTTTTGCCTATTTTGTCTGATAAATGTAATATATTAATAATCTATATTTTATGTAAAGGGGTAAACAACTCTTTTATGATCTTATTTCTTTAGTTTTTATATTCTTTAATATTGGAAAGCGTATACATTAGTATGGGATTTGTTTGGCGTTTTGTTTTCTTTTATGTTTATTTTTTAAGATTAATAGAAACATTGGATCCCTGCATATTTTACAAATTTATTTTTGAAAAACATCTCATTATTTTAACTGTTTAAATGTCAAATGTTTTAACAATATTTATATAAACTTTATAGCTTACTTTTTATATTTTTAAGAAACAGTTTTTACGTTATATATCGATAAGGTTAAAAAATTGTTAAATCTTTTTGACCTATAATTAGATTTTGTTTTCTTAAAAATTGGGTTAGCATGGTATTCATAATAATGAGCAGTAAAAATTTATCAAAAATTAAATATTTTAAAATTAAAACAATTAAAGCGGTAAAAAAATTTTCTTATACAATTTTCACTCATTATTGTCCTTTTTTTACTTAAAATTGGATATTAAAAACAAGTATGATTGATAACCATAATATGAGTGGGATCATATTCCCATACAAATTATATGTTTAAACTGTATAATCCATCAAATTCCATTAATGTAATGGGATTCATTTGTATTAATTTATTATACGCAGTACAGTACGATACGATTCATTAATTTTTGTCCCTTAGTTGTATTCTTTATAATGAAAATCATACTGTGTTTAGTAATATTATGAAATATTCATTAAAATTTTGTGTTGGATGCAAAAACTCATGGTACTTTATATTATATTATATTATATTGTATTATATTATATATATATAAATATATATATATATATATATATATATATATATATTTCAAATCTTACAGTGTATAGTAATGTTAATAATATTCAATAAAATTATGTTGGAATTAAAAAAACGTTTAAATTAATTATTCCTTATATCTAAGGTACTGGCGTTAAAGTTATTGTTGTCAACCAACACTATACACAAACGAAATGCGAGGCTAAACAAAAGGTGGACGATTAGTTTTTTTACAGATTTTTAGAATAGGTACCTCAAGTAATGTTGTAGACCACGTAACTGTAACTGGTGCGAAGCTACGCGGCAACTACACAATTTCGGAAATTATTGTCCAACAAAAGCTAAAAATATCTAAACAAGCCTGAACAAACTCTAAACAAACGATAACACTAGTTTTTGGCGTAATAGGCGTATTTCGTTAATGGATGCCACTAGCGATCAAGCAGAGTCTACTTTGTATTTTGCATATTTCGCGCCATATAGGGGCGGCACGGTCCTGACACGGCGACGGCAGCCAAGGAACGTATCCATTAGTTTTTTGAATATTTCACACATTAATGCCAAACAAACGCTGCAAATAGCTAAACAAACCTAAACAAACGCTAAACAAACGATTCCACTAGTTTTTGGCGTATTTTCGTTAATGGGTGCCGCTGGAGTGAAGCTAGCGGCACCCACTGTTTTTTGCATATTTCGCACACTAATGCAAAACAAACGCTGAAAATAGCTAAACAAACCTAAACAAACGTCAAACAAACGATTCCATTAGTCTTTGGCGTATTTTCGTTAATGGGTGCCGCTGGTGTGAAGCTAGCGGCACCCACTGATTTTTGCATATTTCGCACATTAATGCCAAACAAACGCTGAAAACAGCTAAAACAAACCTAAACAAACGCCAAACAAAAGATTCCACTAGTTTTTTGGCGTTTTTTCGTTAATGGGTGCCGCTGGTGTGAAGCTAGCGGCACCCATTTTGTTTTTTGCATATTTCGCACATTAAAGCCAAACAAACGCTAAAAATTGCTAAACAAACCTAAACAAACGCTAAACAAACGATTCCACTAGTTTTGGGTGTATTTTGGTTAATGGGTGCCGCCAGCTTCACACAGCTCAGTTTGTTGCCAACTGTTGCATAAGGTGGGAAGGCTCAGTCATCAGTCATTATTATTTGTAATGTTTAAAAGTCACTCTAATGCTATCTGGGCATTTAAAATGGTATCAGCACATTTAAGTGGTAATTTGGGCGTATAAATGTCTATCATTAGTTAGCGTTGAAAAGTTACAGTTCAACAGACAAACATCTAAAATATAAGGGCAAGTATTTTTAAAATATATTAATAAGCATTCCGTCATTTATGTGGGTATAAGCGGTGAGATTATGTGTGTGTGTAGAGAGAGAGAGAGATATGAGAGACTCTCACTCTTCTCGTCCAGTTGCTATGCTTTTTTATATGACGCTTTACTGAGAGTGATGCATTTGTGAACACTGAAGAATTTCCCGAACTGCCACAGGGTGGGTAGAGGCGTGGGTGTGTGTATGTCTAGTAAGCTGCTACTCCCACTAAATGTATTTAGTTCCGGTAATAGACAAAAACTTTCGTAAAAAATACATTAATGAACCAAACTATGTATTTAATTACTTCACAAATTTATCATTTGCTAAAGTGCCATGGGCGATTATTCAAAGTTTATGAAAGAAAATAATATTCTATATAAGCACAAAAAGCTGTAATTAGTAATCAAATCCAAATCAAATCAGCTTTAATTGCAGAGCGACAATATTACAATTGTATAGCAAACGTTATATAATTTTCATTAGATCATAAAATTTCTTACATTCATGCCACAAAAATTCTCATTCACACATTACAATTTGACACTTGATGCACCTTTCATCCTTCGCCAATATATCCCACTTTTAAACAGCAGACTCAGTCGTGTAATTGGGCGGTCTCCACAGTTTAAATGCTAAAAACTCCCCTGCATTATAAAGTGCTTGTGACACCCAAGACGGTGTTTAAGGCGCCTTCTTGAAACGCCTTGGGCGTTTAGGGAATTTTTGACCGTGACAACGTTTCTTCTTAAATTAGACGTTGCGGCTCGGAAGTCACTCATGAAAAAGTGTGTAACGCCCCAGGTAACGTTACGAAGCCCCGTCCAGTGGGTTTCGCCGCCACAGGGATCCGCAGGGATAAAGCAAGATAACTGTGGGTCCGCCGCACGGGATATTAAAGCAGATAACTTATGTTTATTCGTGAAAATGTGGATTGCTTAGATTCGTCCATTTACAATCAACTACAACAATAATAATGGTAAATAAATTGTACACTGGATATTTCATTATCGTAAACTATGATTGATTGATTAATTGTTAGATTGACACAAAAGTTGGAGAAACTGAGTTTATACAGGTTTATGTCATTACTATTGACAAATGTGATTGACTAGTGTTCAAGTAAATTAGCTTTTTAAATCACTCTGCAATCACATCGTATTATTCAGTCGATTGAGAAGGAAATCAGCGCCGTATTGCTAGTCAAACATTTAAAAATAAACTAATTATAACCTCAGTAACCTGTCATAAACAGTGCGACCAAACAAACGAAACTAAACCGACCAATCACCACGCGTCGGAGTTAGAATTTAAACTGTGTTGTTTAGCAAGGAATTTCACAAATTCCACAATTTTCAGTTAAAATGTTTTACTTCAAACTTTACCATTTACAATAACAAATTTCTAATTAATTTCAAATTATGTACAAATGTTTTAGTAAAACCAAAATATAATTTCTATAGTTAAATCATTTGTGCAATTCTTATTTTCATTCAATTCCGTTGTTTCCTATTCGTGCAATTTTATATAAGTACTTCATATCAATAAATATTCATACCGAGAAAAAAGAACGTTAGGTCACGTAAAATCTTCGCCCGTTTTAATTAACCGACTATTACAGGCATACCACTAAATTTTTTTTTTATTGGAATTTTGGCAAGTCTGTTAATAAAATTAACACCTGCATGTGAGGGCAGGGTGTTCAAAAACCACTGTTTACTGTTGGCTTGGCAGTTCGTATAGTAATTTTCTCTACTTTCGTAGTCTGTCCATGCGTTATGTATGTCCCGGCCTCTGGGTTAAGGCACACCTTATACATACCAAAATCAAAGTGTGGTTTTCTAAAATGTTACAGACAACCGAGAGTAACGATTAAACAGCTGTAATTCCTTAAATCTGGACGTAGGAATACGTTATACCGTTAACTCAATCACTAGTCTCTTTTATTAATTAAAAAAACTCAAAAATTATCATTCCAACTTAATCAACTTGGCTGAGGTTTTTTACCACCGTAGACTATACTATCACTAGTGGGGGCATGGTAAAGGATTTAATTTCTGGGACTGTCTATCTGTTTGTCTTTATCCGAACAAGATATCTCAAAATGAAACTGGACCTATTAAAAACGTGGAATATTTGGCTTATGCAACGCTTCTGCTTTTATGTCTATGAGGGAATCTACTGCGATCTTGACCTCTCGGTCACGGTTTGCTTATTAGTCTAAGCTTCAATAAGCCTGCCACCTTGTGAAGGGCTGGACAATATCTGTCTATCTGCCACGATACGATGAAAACAACTGAACTGTTAGGCATTTAAACTATGCAATGAAGATTTCAATTTTAACTACAATTTTGCTTTAATATATTGAGTATTCGATGATGATACATGGTTTACTTCCTTTGGGTGTTTGGATGTTTTGAGACTGTTCACAATATTTTACATGTGGTTCAATTTGGGTAATCCACAATTTGCACCGTTAGTTAAATTCCTATATTTTATATAATGCAACATTTTCACAACCTAGTTAGCCAAGGTTTACAAACTTAATCATTATTTTTTTTATCCAATGTTCCGGATACTAAATTGAATTATCGATCGGACTAACTACCTAATTATGGCACTCGTATGAAATATTTTATCTTGTAACCCTCCGTAGCAGACAAACATACGTGACCGATTTCACCTCGCGCCGGCTTTATGTCGCGTAAAGTTAAAAATTTATAAATTTCCGTATTATTAAATTAGTTCCTTTGATGCTAAACAATATAATAAATTGAACTTGTAACGTAAAGTTGTAAAAGTTATACTTACCCTTGAAGATTTTTTATTTGCATTGATTGAAATGTGATACAAAAGTTGTGGGCAAAGTCGTCCTATGTGACAGACGGCACGTTGTCGTGATAAGTTTTTTTGTCTCATTTTAAATGGCTAATACCGTCGCGGAATGTTCGTTTTTAGGCGACGTCGCTCAAGTATTATTCTGGAGTAGATAGGCTACCACTTTTCATAACTTCTACTCCTCTTTCTAGTAATTACCGACTAGGGAAATAAACCCATTCTATAGGACTACAGCTTCAATGTCTCGTCGCCAAGCACGCCGATACGCCCGGTATGGTTGTGTGAAGTCTACATATTGCGAAAGAGGTAAAGTAAAATCTTAAAGTTTTTATAAAGTAAGAATCATCGTAGGCATAATTCCATAGAAACTACATTGGATATGTTTAGGCCCACCTATCAGATATACATTTTGTAGTTCTTGCTACTCTAATTGGCAGCTAACGTTGGCAATGGGCATACAATTTAATTTTACCATACTAATAAGTGGGTGATTGTAATGGTTTCATTAAAAAAAATTTAAATCTGATAACTTATAAGTAAACTTTGCAATTCAGACGATTAGTTTTTATTACTACGACCTCAGAATACGTCACCACCCCCATGTGTTTATCGTCATTCACGAGTTACACCATTGGATGGGAAAGATGAAAAATAGGCTAAATAAAATTAAATCTCCGTAAACCAACGAACTATGCTACAATCATATGATTATATTAATGATGACACATTTTTATTCGTGGGGCTTGGGGGGGGGCGGCGGCCGCGCGCACAGTAAAAAGAAAACTATAGATAGGACTGGTGCCAGTGTTAAATGGTCTGGTTAAATTACTTGAACTTCTGCACAATCGTACTTCTCGCTAAGCTACGGAACTTTTTATTATGTCACTTGTTAAAAAACCTAAACTTGAATGAACCAAAATTGTTAGTACCGGCATAATGTGGAAAGATATTTATAAAACGGATTCCATCAGTATTACTACATAGACAAGAGTGAAGTTTTCCTCATGATGGTACAAGTCTTCAAACAGTGGAATTAGGCTGAGCGTCATTTGGGATAGTCTCAGTAGGCTGATTGTCTGTTGTGTGGATGTAGACATTTTTTCTTGCATGACTGTGTTCTGTCTATCTGTCCACAGGGCAATCTAAAGAAAGAGAAACGGCCTCCCTATTATTGTTTGTTTAAATTTTTAAAAGAACACCGTATTTGTTAAGTGACACGTGGTTGTCCCTGTGACATTACCTTTACCTTTTTTTAAATTGTAATTGGAATTATAAATGAACTTATGAGGCACTTTTGAATTTTGATTGCAAGGAACGCTGGCCGACTCAACCATAATGTAACAACGGAATAATTGTAACTCTAAAGTAAAAAATAGTACACAGATTATTTCTTATGCTGCAGTATTCTGCTCAATAGAATGAAATTTTTCGTGTAAAATTATTTTCTGGATTGTTAAATGCAAGCTATTCTAAGAACTCAAATATAGTATAATAATTGGGCAGTTATGGGCGGGAAAAACATTAATATATAATTATTAAGTACCGGTTTATAAATTATAGGGGAAAAAATATGAACATTACTTAGATTAATTATTCATATCATTATAATAGTAGATGAGTCTCTTTTACAAAATAATGTCAATAATCAAATTTTAAAACTACCAATTTGCCAAATTAAAACAATATATTAAAATATATTTACAATATAGAAACAGTACATAATTGGATGATCTGTTAGTTTAGGAAGCATATCATGGTGGTCGGGGGTCGGGCGGGGAGGGGCTGGGAAGAAATCTCATTGTTTTATGGCTTCTCTGTTTATCGC